>NC_052505.1:85135492-85185392 GCF_014356525.2 Nilaparvata lugens | reverse complement strand
TAAATCAATGAGAAATTCTACAAGAAGAATCATGGATGAAGATAGAGTACAAACAAGTCATATGATTGATTGATTCTTTATCACAAATGACAATGTATTGCCAGGTATTGCAAGACCCATTGCATTCTAACAATACATTATAATGAAAACAAATGAGAAAATTGACGTATTCAGAACACAGAATAACTATGTAGATGAGTTATAATGGAAACAAATGAGAAAATTAACGTATTCAGATACAGAATAACTATGTAGATGAGTAGATAACTTCTAGAAACAAAGAGTAGAACCTATTTGTTTAGAACATGAGACTTAGAAAATCGGGAATAGGATTGATGTCAATGTAGGAAACATGCTCTAACTCCAATGGAGGAAAACTAAGGAAATCTATTTCAATTGGATGAGACTCGCAATATATTATTGTTGCAAGAGACAAGATTGCTCCAAGGAAGCGCTCTGCTGTGACCCTGCTAAGTCATTCAAGTTTTTAAAATTTCATCAGATGAAGTTATCAGCAGTTCTCTAGGGAACATGAGCTCACGTAATTCATCAGACTGGGGCATATTGTGTTATTTATAATTGATGTCGGAAGATAAGTCTGTGTTTCAGCCTCTGCTTCTTGGGAAATGATAATGAGGATGAATTACTGCGACCACGGCAGGAAATTGCTCACCAGAACAAACAATTTATATTCAGTTGTTGTAGTGAATATTCAGTGGATTCCTAATAAGGGCTTCAGATGGATTAACAAAGGATCTCTCGCATTTTTAGTGAGATATTTTTGACTGCAGGAAAAGAATACTGAGTTATTCATACGACATAGTTCAAGTTCTTCTTTAGGAATCACATACTTTACGAGTATCTTTTCAAAAATACTTATGAAATACAATAAGTGAATAAATCCACAGAAATTATTTTTAGAAGAAATCACAATTGAATTTATCGTCAACTTCACTCTCGCTGTTTTGAACATAATATATTGATCCTAAGTGACAATAATTTATTTATTCATTTATGTGTAGACAGAATAACAAATCATATAAATATGATTAGGAAGGAACAACAGGCTTGACCCAAATCTATTCAATTCCCAAATTTTGATAAATTATTGATAAAATGTCCAAAAAATAAGTTATGTTTCTACTGTAAAACGTTCAAGTTCAATTTTCATCAAAAAATATAGATAAGCTAAACGTTTTGAATTTGGAAAAATTAAAACACCAAACTATATTTAAATATAACACTTAATTATCACTTCATATTGAATTAATGAATTTATTTTATAAAATTTTGAACCCAAAAATACACACCACTTCTCTCACTAAGCACAGCTGTTGAACTATTTATTCATTACTTTTACAAGAAAGTACTCATCGGGAGAGAAAATCTAAAACTACGTTTACACCAAAGTTATTAACAAAATGTTAAAAACTTAATCCTAAAACATATTCTATTAGATTGAACATAGCTTATACACATGATAAACATATGTGTTTGTCAAGTTCCATTCAATCTAATAGAATCTATGAGGATTAAGTAACTTAATAACTGTTATTAACATCTTGTTAATAACTTTGGTGTAAATCCAGCTTAAGTGTACTCCTTGTACTATTTCTCTCCCAAATTTAGATGACATTTTAAAAGTACGATATAGAGTTTCGATTTCACTTCTCTAAAATTTAGTCCATTTTCACTCAAAAACAACAAAAACTAAGAATTTTAAATTTCGACGGTTGAACAACAAGATAAAAAAAATATTAAACTCGAATTACAATTTATTGAAGGTAAATTATAATGTTGACACATTTTTTTATAATTGAAGGCTACTGTCGCTACTGATAGAAATTAAAGAATCAAGGATTCGATTGTATTTATAAATTGAATCCGGTGTGATACTATTCTCAGTCGATTCATTCATGATTGGGTACTCACAGTTTTGAGCCATATTTTTTATAGAAAATTATTTTGTTAATTTGAAGTTTGTTTCATGCTTTTACGGAAGTTTTATTATTAACTAGCCGTCAGGCTCGCTTCGCTCGCCATATCCGTCTAGCCAGGGGGCTCCGCCCCCTTGACCCCCGACTGGATCGTCCAAGAATAACATCAGCAGGCTCGCTTCGCTCGCCTGCATTTTTCATTTGAGCGTTTTTATCATATGTTAGGACAATCCAGTCGGGGGTCCAGACTAAACGTCTGGCTAAACGGATATGGCGAGCGAAGCGAGCCTGACGGCTAGTAATATAATATTCCCAGGATTGAAGTAGCAGTGCCTTATCAATTTCTCCGCGATAAATGCATTTAAATCTTCAACTTGATGCCAACCTGACAAAATTATTAATTTAGTTGCCAGTTAACAACTGTTTCAAAGAGGTACTCTATCTAGATTATAGTTCTATAGTAACATATGATATGGAAATTTCAATTATAATTGAGAGATTGGGAGAAGAAGAATATACATGCTAAAAGACAAACTTTAAACCCTTAAAAACAACCCTTAGAGTTAAAATATTGCCAAAAGATTTCTTAGTGCGCCTCTAAAGGGCCAACTGAACATACCTACCAAATTTGAACGTTTTTGGTCCGGTAGATTTTTAGTTCTGCGAGTGAGTGAGTGAGTGAGTGAGTGAGTCAGTCAGTCAGTGAGTGAGTGCCATTTCACTTTTATATAATAGATCTATCTGAATATGAAATTGTTTGTTTTATCCAGATTTGTATATTCAGATTGATGATTTGGTGTATAAATTGAAATGGACATAGCCTACATAATATTTGGACAATTTAAGACAAAATTAGGAAATTGAAGAAGTATTGGGCAATAACCTGTGTTTTTTCTTTTCCGACTATAGTATTGTTTGCTCAAATAAATAAATACATTTTTTAATCTGACATAACAGTGCAATAGTAGAATAGTACAATAGTATTGTTTGCTCAAATAAATAAATACATTTTTTAATCTGACATAACAGTGCAATAGTAGACGGCCGATTGAAAACTATTTCAAGTTGAGTAGTTCTAATCGCACTGAATTACTGGTGAAAATTCAATAACTGCTGAGCTATTCCAGACCTTGGATTGATGGCACTCTCTCATTTCCTAGTGTAAAGCAAATGCCACGCCCGAAATCAGGAAGGAACAAATTAATCACGCTTATGACTCAACTGATCGATAAACCAGGTCAATCAATTATCAAAAGAATGAAAAATGAACTAATATGGGAAAGGTTTTGCTTTTGTAGAATAGCATTTCGTATTGTTTTTAAACAGTAGGTACTACGGGTTGTTTCTCACTAAAATTGTTTATTCTCATTTATCATTCAGGTAAAAACATGAATAAAAATTCTGTATTCAGAAAATAAATTTGAAAAGCTATACTCATAATTTCAGGCATATTTCAAATGTCTAACGAGTTGCTACATTTCAATTATTTGGGAAATGAATCAATACAAAGTATACTCTTCAAAAGCATGTTCAATCACACAATATATCATTCTTTATAGAGAAAAAACTCATTGATTTCAAATTGGCTCTAGATTATAAGAGCTGTACCATATTATGCAAAACGGTAGAACCCAAATGTTCAGTACAATATTGGTTAGTCTACAAGAGTTCGAACGATAGATAAATACATCTGCTATGATGATTTTAAAATAGCATAATGTTGCTACTATTCTGGATTGAGATTACCTGATGAAACAAGATCAATATCAATTCAATTCGATTCTATATTCTAACCTACAAGACTTCCAACAGGATTGATAAAGACATCTGCTATAATGATTCTAAAATAGCATCATGTTGCAACTATTCTGAATTGAGATTACCCAATGAAACAGGATCAATATCAAAACAATTCTATATTCATAAATAATAATAGCACACCATAACAGTAAAACATTACTGGAAAGTATTCCCCGCATTGACTATTGATCCGTGCACGAGGAAAGAGCAAATTAGGAGACGAGAAAACATTATTATTACAGCTTCACTGTATGTGACTAATATAAATATGCATATCAGGTAGCCTACATACGTCTACAGATGGATAACTGTTTCAAGATACTTTCATCATGAATGAGTAGGTCTTCTTCTTCTTCTTGCCTTCATGGATTAGGCTTTTGCCTGTTCCGACTCACAACAGCATTCTACAAAAAATTTTAATGTTTTGGAGGAATATATTATATCTAAAATTTATAGCTTATTCAAGTATAAAATGTTATTAATTTTGAATTTCTTTATCAGCTTTTCCTATATTCTTATTTGATTTCCTCTATTGCCATCTTTTCCGAGGTCTACCAATGTCTCTTTTTCCTATCGGATGGTAATTTAAAATTTTTAAAGGAATTCTTTCCGTTGGCATTCTTATAATATGTTCCCTCCACTCGTTTCGATGACATATAACTTTTTCATTCATGTTGAAGGCACCCAATTCTCTTCTTATTTCTTCATTTCTTATGTGGTCTCGTCTGTCACAGCCCTTCGTTCTGCGTAGGAATCTCATTTCTGCTGCCTGCAGCCTGCTCTCCTGTGATTTCGTGGTTATCCATGATTCACTTCCATACAGGAGAACAGGGGCAGCCATCACTCTGTAGAACTTCATTATAGTTTCTTTCCCCGCTTTCTTCCCTAAAGTTCTGCTGATGTTACCACATATCGATTGGAATTTTCCGATTTTCCTTTCAACATCTAAATCATCTTTGAAACTGATATCACAACCAAGATAGCAGTAGGTTGAATGAGTAGGTTTCAGCCATTATTAACTTGAACCAATCAAGTCAGACTGAAACCGCGAGTCCACACCAACCAACACCCCTTAAATACGGTTTTTCACATGCGTCGCAAATCCAGTTCTTGTTCTTAGGGTGATGCTCACATGAGCTTGAGACTTGTGCGTGGGTATAGAGACGGATGATGATGAGAGATGATTTAACCTTCAGTTTTAGGTGGGCTTCGAACCACCAGAGATTCTCGCCTCTTCGACATTAATGACAGTCAACTACTACCGCGAATGATGTAATACAATAATGTTTAGTAAGAAAGTGTTCCAATATTCCAAAAAAACATGTGGAATGATGGTGAAAGGAGCTTACAAACTCGATTGGTTACTGGATAGAATAACAAATGATTCCAAATGCAGAGTGTAATCTTGTCTTCGGCAAGCATTGCGGTCGGTTTTATTTATGTGCCATTGAGAGAGAAATGTCGCATGTATGGAAATGGCTCCAGCGATCCTACATTTGGAGCCAATTCAAAAACAAAGCCCGTTCAATGCTGGCAACTGGCAACTCGCCCGTCTGTGCCAGGATATTTACGAGCTATACTACTGAAAGGTGAGCCTTAAGTACGTACAGTTGAATTAGTGATACGACTATAGATAACACTACTTGTCCGAAACAGAAATTAGACTCTGAATCTCCAAGTAATGTGGATTTTTGAGACGAGTGACTACAGTAGAACCTCGATATAGTAGGCTACATCTCAAGGGACAGCTCAAAAATGGTCTATACTAAATCAGGGTGCACTATACCAAGGTTCCTTTGTATATGGACGTTTGAAGGGGCTGTAGAAAATGCACTATAACGGGGTGTACTATAACGAGGTTCCAATGAATAAGAGAGATTATTATACACACACATCTTGTGTCGATCCTCCAATGTCAAGTTCACTCTTAAAAATTGTCAAATCCATAGAATATTCATTAATTTCATTAATAATTGAAAATTCAAAATTATTCAATACATAATGAGACATTAAGTTTTCATGCATGGATTGAAAATATGCAATAGAGATTCTGAGTAAATACAACACAGGAAATTTGTATTATTGGAATCCTATACTATTAAACGAGCAACTTCTGTTTACATGTTTATATGTTTGTATTTCACCGGATCTCGAAAACGGCTATAACGATTCTCACGAAATTGAGAACATAGTAGGTTTATAATATGAAGATTCGATTGTACTAGGTCTCATCCCTGGGAAAAACCCGCTGGAGGACATTAAAAGGATAATTATCATTCATCATTTGAAAAACATCTGATAATAATTATTTCGTCGTCTGTTGGTAATGGAAGTGAGTGAGCGAGTTCATGTGTGTGGGACTGTGTCAATATTATGACTCAGCTGTTGAACTTTTGTAATCATTCAATCAGGTACTTAGTGCCGGTTGCTAAAAAGCCGGGCTATTTTCAATACAGGAGAGTATCCACTCATACAATACCAGATATAGACAAAACCTCAGAGACGACATTCATCGAACTGGTATGTATGAGAGGGGGGTAAAGAGTGCAGGAATTCGGCTTTATAATTCATTGCCAACACGCATAAAGGCTCTTACAGGTGAAAAGTTCAGAATTAAGGTGAGGGAGGAGTTGTTGCAGGTTTGTCCTTATTCCAGTGAGGAATTCTTTTTGCATTATGGAATGCAAAGATTGACGACTAAGATTATAATTGACAAATCCTTATACCCCTTTCATAGGTGGTGGGTGGGATGAAAAATGAAATGAAATGAAATCCTGATTAATTCTAGTAGATCCATCTTTTTGAAATGGTCTTTTCTGATTTGGTTTAAGTAAATCAGGATTAAAATTCAACCGGCTTTTGTGCAACTGGGCCTTTGTGAGGGAAATTTTCGCATTCCTCTGACAATCTCAATTTACTGTGATTAGATAGAACATTTCCGTATGAATGTTATTATATTTTCTTCTTTCGTAATACATTTTTTATGCTTTTGTACTCCAGAGCGAAGCTCGGTCCCCGATATTAATAAATGTAGCCCAGTCAAAAATTAGCATTCTTTACAAAAAAAGACTCACATCTCAGTAATTTTGTAGTAGGATGGCATGCCCTGAGGAAGGTGCGAACAGAATGTGTAGATGGCGCTGTAGATTTTGGTTCCAATCGATGCAAAAGCAATGGATCGGTTTGCAATAAAAAATATTCACATGAGCACAATTGAACTATTGTTTTCAATTTGACTAGCTGACAGCGAACCATTATGTAGTTGGCAATGACTGAAACATTTCAATGTTATCGTGCTGAACCAAAATCGAAACTTAACCGAATTGTTCACTCCCATGCCTCACAACATGTTTTGATCGCTAGCACGACCTACACTGAAAGCTACATATTCACCTGACCTTCTGTTATTTCCCTCAAGCTGTGTACAAACTTGAGCGCCACAACACGCGTATTTTGCTGTCAATCAGCTGTTATATTCCAGCTTCTGTAATAATTTATACATATGAATTAAGTATTCATACATATGCATCATTAGACAAATGATGAAAACGAAATACGAGTATTCGTTGCACTCAAGTCTGTACGCACCTTTAAAAGTGGTCTAGTTTCTAGACAATTTCAAACTTTCAACCAAAATTTGATAACATGATTCTTGGATTTTTCTACTGATTTTTCGAATGGCTATTGAACCACTACTATCAATTGGACTTTACAAGTTTGAATTTCATTCTTCGGCCATCCAGTCCTTCATCTATTTTAGGGTTTATAATTTGCATTTACCAGAAGACTGAAAGTCATCCAAGTTGAGAGAATTTCATTGCTAACGTTACGGCGATAACGACAAGCACTCGCTCTACGGCAATAAGTGTCGGTCGGCCAAATTGTTTACCTCACTCATTCACTCTCTCTCACACATACTCGCTCGCTGCATCTCACTCACTCCTGCGCTCTGATAAATTGGGTGGAGGCATTTCACGTCCCTTACACTCGAGCTTTGCGGAAATTACGTGCCCTATCTGCGCTTCAGAATGGCCGATTAATTTAAACGCTTCACACATATCAGCCAAACTACTCAACATGGCCTCACTGTCGTCGCAAACGGTGCAACCCACCCAGATGCGGCAAAACACTAACCTCTAATAGAATACTGCACAAGTTCACTGATAAAATGCAGTTGGTTGAAAACTTATCAAACACTTCTTGCAAAGTATGACTATAGTGAGGTTCACGTTATAATTACAGTGTTTGATTGGCAATGGTATTGCTATCCTTGTCTATCACTTAACAAAGCGGATAGCGCTATCTCTTTCTCGCTTTGCTCTGTTGCCAGATCATCTTTTAACAATGTAGAATTAATAATTAATTAACAAAATATTTCATCTTAGTTATGTGAATTTATTATGAAATTATTGAAAAATGAAATTTCTTGCTTAATGAAATACAATTGATTATTTTAAACGAGAATGAAAATTTAATATTACACCTGTATCAGCTACCGTCTATAGAAGGCATTGACAAGACAGAACGTTGTTCTCGTATCTTTCTCCACTGCCATTATAACGTGGATTTTACTATAATATTCGTATATCATTGAATTTCAGGCGTTGTTATTAATTTAGAAACGACTGAACTACAGGGTAGTTCGATTCTCCTAACATATGCCTTACATTGATACTGTATTCATATATCATAGAATATCAGACGTTGTTATATAGAAATGATTGAACTACAGTGTAGTTAACTTTTTCTAACGTATGCTTAATATTAATATTCAGATATCAGATAACAGGTACCCGCATATTCTGCTCAAGGAAACTATGGAGAGGAAAGTGTTTGAGTACAGAGACTGGATGGATATGGAAGCGGCTTATGGGGTCTCAGCAACGGAATTCCTTGCGGGTGATGTTGAGGCTCTTGTCATCAGGGTCACTGAGGGACTGAGAGAGGGACTCAGAGGCAGACTTCAGAGAAGCCAGCAATACTCCCTGTATCCAGAACTGACGCAATTCTCAAACTATGTGTATGAACCAGTGGACTTCACATTGATTAAGTGGTTCATGAAGTCAAGGACCGAGCTCATTCGTCTCAACAAATATTCCCACATGCAGGATGTAAGGATCTGTTCTCTATGCAACATGAAGGAGGAAGAGGATGTAGTCCACTTCATAGCCAGGTGCCCGGTGCTTGCAGAGTTCAGAAAGCGATACTTCGGGAGGACTTTGCTTGCTGTAGAGGAGCTGAAGACGTTCCTGAATGGTGACAACTGAATGCTGATAAGACAATACTGCAGAGATGCTTAGGCGTATAGATATTTCGTGATTCAATTTTTCATCCATACACACAAGATGTACTATTAACCTCTCTTCCTCTGTAAAATAGTATTTTCCATTTTTTTTATATATTGTCTATTTAAAAAATAAATAAATCATATTAAAATTAATAAATAAATAGCTTGCCAACATTTCCTGACGGCACTCAGCCAAGGAGAAAATGCTGACAATAAAAATGTATCAACATTTACTTGATTATTTTCTAAAATGTAATGAATTTCGTTCAATAAAAGCCTTTATTTATTTATTCATTTTTATTCAGATATCATGGAATTTCAGGCAAGGTTATATAAAAACTGGCTGAACTGAAGTAGCTTAGAAATCTTGACAAATATATGATTGATTCTCAAAATGAGAGGAAATGTAAATTTATGAATAGGAATTGAGCTGACAGAGAAAACTGGATTCTAAACCATAGGGAGATGGTTTTTGTCTATAAAAATTGGCTATAGTCTCATCACAATAATTAGGCGATCTTTTCTCTATGTTAAAACAGAGTGGCGCAAGAGAACTAGAAATTCTGAATGTTACAGCACGCAGCTCTTTAGAGCCAGTAATGTTTGGAATTGTACAAAATTGATGAGAACATTTGATAAACAAGGACCATTAAATTTGTTTGGAACGTTCAATAACGGTGAGAGCATTTTAGTCTATCTTAAGAGTGACAAAACTGCAGTACAGATAATATTTTTACGGCATTAGCACATTCGACCCCATGAGCGTATCCCTGTGAGAATATCTCGGACATGGTGCACTGAATACAGTAATCTAATTACTGCAAATTCAGTGATAACTCCAATTGAAATAAAAATAAATAAAGGCCTTTATTGAACAATTGCATGCGTAATAAACATTAGATAGTAATTATTAACAATATTAACAATAATAAATATTCATTACATTAAATAAACAGGTACAGACAAAATGTCGGCTTATTCCCCATGGCATATCGCCGTCTGGGGGAGATAACTCCAATTTAATTCAACTGTAAGGATTATGGGAATACAGTATACTCATGAGTCTCGGCATATTATATTGATAGAATTTATATTGTTATCTAAATTTGGGAGAGAAATAGTACAAGAAGTATCCATAGTGTTTCTCTCCCGAGCAGTGATTCTTTGTAAATCTTCTTTGATCTATTTTTCGTTTTGAATTTTCTTGTGAATACCCTTAATGAAATATACCTTTTATGCAGCAATGTTATACAACTCAGCTTCCTAACAAAAATACTGATTTCAAACAGTGATGCAACAAACATTTTCCAGAGCTCTTTTGAAAGAATAAATTAATGTTGTAATTTCAATTTCAATGGGAGAGCAGTAGTAGTAGGAGGGATTGCCGAACATTGAAAAAACAGCGACATCAAAGAATCGACGGCACTCAAAGACAAAATTCTAATTAAGGTGTTTTTAAGAGGAAAATAATTTTCGTCAAGAGCTGAGCATGTTTTTGAGCTGAGTGGAAACTGTCCGGAGCAGGGTGAAAAGTTGCAAAAAAAACTTGCTTCCCTTTGTTCTCGAACAGGCGGGCGGGCGGATGTCATGAAATGGAACCGAGCAATTTTTCAGAGCTACGAGGACATGGGACGAGAACAACAACATACGATGTCAAAGCAATGAAATTCCTGTCTAGTCCTCTCTTACTTCTTGCTCCTCTTATTCTTCTTCTTCTTCTTCTTCTTCCTCCTCCTTCTCCTTCTCCACCACCACCTCCTCCTCCTTCGTCATCTTTTCTTTTCCTTTTCCTCATCCTCCTTTTCCACCGCCAATAAAATAAAAACTGATATTTTCGCTACAATTTCAATAACGGACTTCCAGCCTCATTACCTTTTCCCACGTCACCCAGTATCTAGTGCAAAAAGTGTCCTACATTTATGAAAAATTACTCTAAATTACTGACATTCTCATGCAATTTCACAGCTGAGAATACATGATAGCATGTCAAACTTCTGAACAATGGATGATGGCTGTTTGGAGGAGTGTCATTATTCAAAGAAGTGTGTTGATCTCCGCAACATAATAAGATTATGGAGAGGTTGAGTTGAGTATGATCTTTGAATACTTTACACTAGTAGTAGATTTTGATCTTGATTTTCACACTTTTAGTACTCAATGAACTGAAAAGAGCGCTCCACTACGTTCATTCAACGCGGTACGAGCGCGTTCAGACGGGTGAAGCCGCTTGAGGACAGCTCCACTAACTAAATTCGAAATTACGAAGATCAAAATCACTATCAGTTGGTTCAGCAACAACCCAAAACTGGAGGATTGTTCACCCATTACATAATCATCAAATCCATCATTATTATCCTTATCATTACCAGAAGATATGGTTAAGTAGGTATAGCTACCAGTAGATATGAGGGTTAATTGTAATGTAAGAGAGGGCCGACTGAGCCTTACTTCGCCATCCTAGGTCAAAAAGAAAGGCAATCTCTCTTCTAGATAAAACTTTGTATCATCCTCTTCATTCTTTATCTTTACAATAACACCAAACTTATCATTTGAATGATTAGGAGAAGAAAGATGAGTTTACCTCGTTCTATTTTCCTTCAGAATTTTAATAAAAATGGGAGAGTCCAAATATATTTTCACTAAATCTATTTGAGGTCAAATTTTTAGCCCAGAAATATACAAATTAGAAATTTATACTGCAACAGTTCAAATATTCTTCTTTTGTTGAAAATTCAATAGAACAGAGCCCGCAAATCAACAAATCCAATATATCCATCAAACCTAGATTAAATCATGTAATAATAGAACAAATATTGTGATACCTTTCTTTATTATATCTGTTAATCATATGAACAACTTATTCTTGAATAATCAAGGTTTCCTGGTAGACCGTTATACACTTCTCTCTCATATTTTTCCTCACTCATGAGGATCTCATTCGATTTAGAGCCATTTATGTTAAGTAACATTGATGAATGTTCTTTGGAGTGATTTAACACACAAATCACACTGAAAGTTGTTGGAACAGATGTCCATTGAATGTATTTCTCTTAAAAATTTACCCAATCGCACCATCGCTGCAGTGCGGGAAGACTTTCACAAGCTGGAAATGATCGCCCCACTTTTCTATCCACTATCTACCTCGGGAGTAGATATCTACTTTCATCGTGTGACCTGATGTCTCAGAGGGTGGGGAGGTGTTGAAGTGTAGGAGGTGGTGAGGGGGTGGAGGGAAAAGACGACAAGAGGGTCTGAAAGCTTCTTCGCTTTGGAAAACTCTGCACCAGATCGAATCTCTCTCCTTAAGCGATTGTAACTTGGCCGGCGGCCAATTTTGCAGCTTCAGAAATTTCTTCTTCAACCCTCACTTCGTCCTGGTTCACACACCCTTCCCTCTCTCTTTCTCCACACGTTGTGCATTGTGCTGCTGGCAGAGTGCTCTTTTCAACAAGGTTCACGATCGCTGCAGCCCGCCCCGTCGCCGCACCAAGTGAGACTCATCTCCTGCGATCGGATCCTCCCCTACTACACACTATAGTCAGTCCACGTTATAAAGGCAGTGGATAAAGATAGGAGGACTGATATACAAATTATGGGAATTATATTTCCACATTGTAAAAACATATTTGGCAACGTTTTGGAGCTAGAAAAGGATAGAGCTTCCTGATTCGTCTAATGGTAGACAAGGATGGCAACACCAATGATAATTGAATACTGCCATTATAACGTGGACCTCACTAAGTGAAAGATTCACTTTCAACTGTCAGCAAGTCAACTTTTCTTATTAATAATATCCCTTCTTCACATTCAACCAATCCTGACAGATATAGTGTGGCACTTAAATGCTCCCACACAGGTAGCCTTTAGGGAACACAAATTATAAATTAGAAAACAATTGTAATTGCTTTTAGGGATGTATTTGTTTTGATTCATTTCAATGAGGTTTAAAGTGAATCTCATTATACAGGTATAACCGAAAGAGGGTGAAAAAATAAAGTGGATGTACACCATGAATGGATGAATGGATGTCCAACTGTTGGTTTGTTGTAGTTCAATTCAAAATAGTTGAGGCAGAACTAGTCACCTTCTATATTTGCTAAACTCTACAGTGAATAGAGAGACACAATTTTCATTCTCCTTCATTAGTTTCAAAAGTCATATTACTGAGATTTTATCGCTGAACAAAGATTCTTGGTCTTGGAATAGAAAAATGTTCAAGAAATAAAAGACGAGTGAAAATGTACGTCATAAAACATTGTAAGATTGTAAATAGACTATCAACAATCGGGGAGTCTGATCTCACTAGGCATCTATGTAGAAATTAATCTGAAAAAAAACAATAGAATAACTATCCAGACTATAACTTTCCAGACTATCAACAATAGAATAACCAATCTTGGTAATAATCAATCTAACATTAGCCATTTCACCAATGTAACATTGAACAATCTAGGTTGGTTATTCTATGCTATCAGCACTCTTTAAATTATGGAGTATGTATAATTAATTTTGAAACTTGAGCATGAAAGTAAAATTTATTTTCTTTAGAACTGACAACATTGAGTCGATTTGGGAGTAATAATTACAAATCACAGCTATTGATGAAAATAGAAGAGGAGAGGTTGAGTACAAGCCATAATAACTGGGGCAATGGAGCTCATGGGTCATATTTCGAGACACGAGTGCTCCTTCAAGAGTCCTTTCCGAGACAAAGTTCTATACGACACCCAAAGGCAAAACCCAAAACACTTCAACATCTGGATCATGAATATATCGTAGAATAAGTTAGTAAGATGCTCATAGCGCTTCACCTTAGCAGGATGCAAGCTGAGATTCGTAGGACGAAAAATATTTGTCAACTTAAAATTCGCCAAAATTTCACAATTAAAATTTCGGGAGGGTCTCAGTTCATCAAGTGCCTATTTTGACCAAAGTTTTTGTTGCACAGTCAGCTACACCGTTGCACGCTAGTTGGGGGTTGGTTAGAATTGGTAAGGGAGGAGTTAGTTGAAGGTTGAGGGTTAAGTTTATGTTTTTAATTGACAATATGATGCCATTATTATATAATTTTAGAATTAATTGTATGCTACTCTATTCACTTGACTTTCTAAAAGCAACAGGAACTTGACGAACTGAAAACTGGACGTACTGGTGTTGACAATCCGGGCTGATTCTCGATCAAATGAGATCCCTATGGAGTGGATGTTCCCCAAACTTTCGAGGCCCAAAAAGCTTGGAAAAAGAAAAATAGGAACTTTTCAGTTTGAACATTTCTTATGAGTACTAATGTAGTGATTGGTTATCATTTCAATTATTCAGCAAAGACATAATTACAAAATCTTGAAATAATGAATGGGAATGGAAAAAAACAGGCTTTCAGCACTTACTATTTGATTCCTGAGTAATGAATGAAAATCAACCCAATAAAGGTAATGTTTTGTCAGCATTTTCAAACACAGATATTTCTATCCCAAAATAATTAACTATTACAATGCTATACACTGACTATGCTTATAAGATACAGTTCCCTGATATAAAAAATTCCAGAGAGGAGAAGGATTTCCATATTCTGGGAAGGATTCTCAAAAGGTACACGATGGAGAAAGAAGATGGTGTTGAATTCTAACTACTTCAAAATGCAAAGTACGCAGTAAAAGAGGCATGCAAAGACAAGAGAAGAGGCCAGATATTGGAAAAATCTCCCAATATTATTAAAGAATTCACGTGAAGACAAGAAAAAAAGCTGGTTATTGGTTGAACCTCCCGATATTATTAAAGAATTCAACACAAAGGTAATCACTGTTTGGAGAGTCTTTCTCTATACCGGATACTCTTTCTTCAACCCTCAATTCATTTCTCATATAATTATTTCCCCTCTTATTTCTAAAACCCGATTTTGCAGGGACCACTCTTGAAAAAGGAAATGATGATGACGATTATTGAATGTCATTTTGGCGCTCGCATAAAGATTCAAGAGTATTCACCAAGAAGGATTTAAGCGTCTGAAAACCATTATTGAAATTCCAGAGGCAGCCTCGCTGCAAGAAGAAATGATAAAGGGGTGACAGTATCCTTAAAGAAAATGGAGCAAGGCTAAAGTGTTATCGGGAAACCAGATATGAGTGCTTTCTTCAGAGCAAAGCTTAATGGCATCGAACATTGTGCTCTTTTCAGATTGGCTATGAAAACCCTACAAAGAGACACAAGAGGAGGAGGCTCTTTATTCTCGGATAAGTCATTTCAAGGACTAAAATATATAGAATGCAGTGAAGTATGATAATTTATTCGAGTCGTGATGGACCATCTCATTACATAAGCAGCTACTTCAGAATATTTTATTTTCCTTTACTGTACAAAAAATTCTTATTTCTCTTCAACCGAGGTGAAGGATGGTATCATTGGTTACAGTTTGAAAAGAAAATGATTTTTCGAATTGATGGTTTCTATATGCATATTAACAGTGTAGGTCCTTATCTAAGATGCAATCTAGCACCTTATTGACCAATTATCCATGTACCAAATAGGCATAATTGGAATTATGCCATCCTGAGTTATTGCAACTACATTAAACGTGAGAATTAATAACTAGTAGTTCTGTGAACAGTAGACCTCGCGCTCAGTGAGTTACATTGACCTGTTGTTATGTTTTCTCAAAAAATTAATAAATAATTTATCAATTTAAATGTCTAGAAAAATCCTAAATAAACATAGAGCTTTCTGTCCTATATCGTACCGTGACGTATCGTCCCCGGAATGTGAGTGTGAGCGCTGTTATCAGGTCTGGCTGCAACTGTCTACAACGTTGATGGAAAGATACAATTTAATTTTCAAGATGTTCGATGTTTTTGAACGGGTAGTATTATAGTCAACTGTCTACTAACGTTAATGGAAAGATACATTTTCAAGATGTTCGATGTTTTTGAACGGGTAGTATTATAGTCCACTAGACAGCTGATTAGTGTTTATGATGAATAATTCTATAGTCTGATGTTCACGGTAATATTGGCGTATGAAGGAGGCTCCTTTCTCCTTTTATATTATCCTTGAAATGCAAAATTTCCAAAAACCTTGTATATAGGTCGACGCGCAATTTAAAAAGGAACATACCTGTCGAATTTCATGGAAATCTATTACCGCCTATAATCTATAATATATTAATCTGTTTCGCCGTAAATGCGCAACATAAAAACATTCAAACATTAAGAGAAATGCCAAACCGTCGACTTGAATCTTAGACCTCACTTCGCTCGGTCAATAATTTTTATAATTGCTTTTGAATATTAAAAATATGAATATAAACATTAATTGGAGAAATATAGAGTTTATCTGCTCACTTGAAATATTTCGTTCTTTGAGAAAGACTAACGATCAAAGTAAAGAGTTTGAAGTAACGATATACAGAATTGTTCAGCTTGTTTACAATGAAGCATTTTGTTTTGTTGAATTAATATTATTCATAGATAACAATATCTGTTTTAAAAATTTACCACCCCAAACGGTAACATTAAACTGAATCTATTGAGTGTCTGTAGGCTACTGCATGACATTTACACTGTATACAAGCATTCCAGGGTTATATCATGTTCAGGCTTCTTGAGCTTGATATGAACAAAGCACGAGTACTAGAGACGATCTCAAAGCTATACAGACTGATGGATAGATAGATAAAATTATTTTATTTTTCAACTTTACACTAAATAATTGCAAGAGCTGTTGACGAAGTCAGTACCCCCTCTTCTATAACATATAGGCTCACATATACAGAAATCACCCAACTTGTCAGAGAAAAATCGACACCGCTTTCCACAGTGATATGAATTCCTCGAGCCTCACCAGCCGCAATTTCGCCAACTATTTGCTCAACTTCCGAGCAATACAAGAATGCATTCAGACTGCTATCCGTGTGTTTATGGGGGGGGGGGGTTTGGTTGGTTGGGGGGAGGGGGGAATGAGGGTTTCCGCTCTGTTGCAGGTACAGTACAGCAACCTTGTACGTGTGGCATACGCACGCACACCAATTGCCGCGTGCGCGCCCTCACACACGCACCCTGAATAAATTATGAGCCGGCCGGCCGTGACGGGACACGGGACGGGAACGTGAACGACAACGTGAATTATTGAACATGTCGGATACATTTGTAGTGAGACTCACTGTAAACTGTCAGCCATGTTTGAATAGGGAGTTATTTGGACGGAATACTGACCGAATACAGTGAACTTCAATGAACAATCATTGGCCTATCACTGCAGGCAAAGAAAGAGCACTAGATATGCCACTACACAGCCACTGTGCGACACCAAATTTGTCCTCACTCATTCATGCAGCAGAGCTAGTGCACTGCATGACAAATAAACACACCAACTCCCACCTTCACACATAAAAGAGCTTCACTTCAAACTCGGATTTATTTGCTACAAAATAGTCCGCTTGTTGTGTGATGAATAGTGTTTTTCAGATACCTTGGTTCATTGTGAAAATAATAAGGGACTGAATATTCTGTGAAGTGAACAACTACAAGATTTAACCTGTTTCGGACTATGTGTAACCTTATCTATAATTTTGGGAGAGGAATAGCACAAGGTTACCTTATTTCTTCTCTCCCTATTATTTTGATGATGTACTTATTGTATGAATCAATATAGAATGAAGAATTGTTTTAGCATTGAATATGGGAGACAAACGAGACATGAATAGATTTAGTAGGAGGCCAATATAATTGATAAATCTATCGTGTTCAATATTCTTAATGTACAAAAAATTGATAAAAAATGGAATTTATAAAAAAACATTTTATTTATTTATTATTTTTACAAGAAAGCACTGACCGGGAGAGGGAAACTAAGGTTACTCATTGTACAATTTCTCTCCCAAATTTACATATAACGTGAAAATATCGGGGACCGAGCTTCGCTCTGGAGTACAAAAGCATAAACATTTATTACGAAAGAAAAAATTATAATAACATTCATACAGAAATCTTGTATCTAATCACAGTAAATTGAGATTAATTCCCAGAGGGATGCAAAAATTTCCCTCACAAAGGCCCAGTTGCACAAAAGCCGGTTAAATTTTCATCCTGATTAACTTCACGTGAACCAAATCGGAGAAGACCATTTCAAAAATATGGATCTACTGGAATTAATCAGGATTGAAAATAACCCGGTTTTTTGCAACCGGCACTAAGTACCTGATTGAATGATTACAAAAGTTCAACAGCTGAGTCATAATTTTGACACAGTCCCACACACATGAACTCACTCACACACTTCCATCACCAACAGACGACGAAATAATTATTATCAGATGTTTTTCCAAGGATGATTAATAATTATCCTTTTAATGTCCTTCAACGAGTTTTCCCAGGGATGAGACCTAGTGCAATCGATTTTTTATATTATAAACCTACTATGTTCTGAATTTCGTGAGTGTCGTTAGAGCCGTTTTCGAAATCCGGTGAAATACAAACATATTAACATCTAAACATCTAAACATATAAACAGAAGTTGCTCGTTTAATAGTATAGGATAGGATAGGATTCCTACATAACATTTTAAGAGTCCAAAATATGGTTATGATTGAACTTTACTGAAATTAATGACAGAAAATCAAAAATAACATACAATATACAAGTGATATAAGCTGATGAGTTGAGCTAATACATATGATTGCCTATAACATCATAGAACTGGATATAGGCATAAAATAAGCACAGAATAAATGCTTGTTCAATTCTTGTTAAGGAGTTTATATCAACCAGGGAATGATACATGTCAATATTCAAGTTTTGAATCGAATACGTTACCGTGCATTAAAGCTGCTATTTATTTATTACAATAAATACAATCACTTGCGGAAAGGATCGACAGACTCTAGCCCAAAAAAATTATCATTTTTTTTAAACATCTTTATTGCCCATAAAAACAAAATACAAAATAAAAACTTACAAAAGAAATATTCTAGATTATAATATTATGCTATTTTACAAATAAATTAAAATTACATGGCACCACCCAGCAAGGGCAAAACCCTGACCGCTGAGTGAGAGTATCAGCTGTTTAGACAATATCAAAATTTATTTACTAATAATCAAAGCTACAAAAATCGAAGTTCAACAATAAATTACTAGTAATTATAATATTTGACTGATGTCGAAGAAAAATTTTTGTATCACCCACTTATTTATCTGTTCCATCCTCTGTCTACCCCTATTAGAAAGAGATTCTGACAATGCATTTGGCATGATATTTATTATTTTTGAGCTAAGATACCCCAATTGTCTTCGTACTATTGTTAAATCTGAATAGTTAATATTATAAATGTTATGAGATGTAACTCTCAGGTTATACAGGAAACGTTATTATTCACTGTAAATTCATCCTTCCTCATCCATGCATAGTAGAGAAGTTTCTTTATATAAATTTGACGTACTGTCATCAATTTAAATTCGGCAAATGTTTCACTACTAGAAAAAGCCCTTGGCTTATTAAGAATTGCTTTTATTATCATTTTTTGAAATGTAAAAATTTTATTCATGAAAACATCATACGCTCCTCCCCATACCACTAACCCATATTGCAGCACCGATTGAACATAGGCAAAGTAAAGGACCCTAAGTAATTTAATGTCTTATATTTACGGACTTTATACAATATAAAGGAAATAAATTTTAAGCGTTTACAAATATATTCTATATGAGGCTCCCACTTAAGGTTACAATCAACCAAGATACTTATAGATTTTTCATTTCTTAGTTGAGGGCATGCACAATCCTTCCATTTCTCAAAATCACAATTTGTATGTATTTTTAAATTCATAGCATCATTTGGTTGACCAACTATTGTAGGAGAAAATGTAATATATTTAGTTTTTGATGTACTTATACTCAATGTATTAATATCAAGCCATTGTTTAACAATGGATATTACTCTTTCTGCTCTCGAGTACGTCTCTAACCATGAGCGGTCGGTCCTTAACTATTACAGCCGTATCGTCAGCAAAGGAAATTATTTTCGAACTATCAATATTTAGTTTAAAGATGTCGTTGATATAGAGTAAAAATAAAATCGGGGACAAGACGGTACCTTGTGGTAATCCAAAGTCGTTATGTTTTGTAGTATTTGATTTGTAACTGTTGTTATCAGATATTAATTGTGTCCGATCACTTAAATAATTCTTAAATAATTCAAGGTGGAGTCCTCTAATCCCGTACCTCTCCATTTTTTTTAGTAATTTATTGTGGGGTATGGTATCATAGGATTTTGCCAGGTCAATCATTATAGCTAGGCATTTGTTGTTATTGGAAGACATGGCTTCAGAAACTTCATTTGTAAAGGCGGCCAGAGCATCCTCAGTATTTTTGTTACTTTGGAAGCCATATTGATCCCTATGAATTATGTTGTGATTTTTTATAAAACCCATCAATCTCCTTATCAATCTCCTTTTCCTCCTATCAAATTTCCTTTTCCAATTTGAACAACACACAGTTCAACAGTAGATGTTGAGAGCCAAATTCTAAAATGAACAATTTACATCACAAAACCAATTACCGTTATATTAAAAATTCGACTGAGTCACTGTCGATGTTGTAGAACCGTTCCATAATGGAATAAAAACACACATAATATATCGTCAAATTCTACAGTTTTATTTGGTACAGGACCATGGTTTCGTTTTTATATGTGTGTTTAATTTCATTACCGTTATATTATGCAATATCAATGCAATACTGGAATACCAATACTATTGATGATGAAAATCATTATGCTAACCCCGTAATTGTTCTCATGAATTATTTATATATAATCAGATTGCACATCAGGGTACAAACAACTGCCTACACTTGATTACTTGAATTTTCAGTCAACTGAATCCAAATCCGATCAACAATGAGTAAGTGAGCCGATCCTAATGCACCACTGCATGGCGAGCTAGCCATCATTTAGTTATCAATATTAATGTGCAATTTAAGTCCGACATATCAACTGGAATTAGCCCAGCGATCATATCAGTAGTGAGGATATTATGTCAGTAGGCAGTTGGATACACTGGCAGATAGATGTTGTTAGCAACGAGGGGTCCTCTATTTTGCCGCGAAAATTGGCAAAAGGCATGCGACCTAAGGCCGCTATAATTCCCTATTCCTTTGGTGCATTACTGGTCAGATCGATACCATCATTGTTTGCTTGCGTAGAGCTGGATCATAACCGCAATACTCTGCTCATGTCGGCACATACCTAGTTTATGGCAGCCTGAGCCTATACACAAACAGATAGTGCTCGTATGAAACGCAGCACCTAAATCTCTAATGAAAACGGCTCTAAGCTTTACCCGTTTCTATTAACTCTGCCATGCAAATGGTGGCAACTTCTGATTCACGCCTAATACTGGATTAGGTACAGTAAAGAGTAAATGGAATATCGGGCGATGGAATATCAGGTATATGGAATTGTCTGTCAGGAAACGAAAGCATCTCTTAACAAGATTTGAAAAGTTGCATTAGATGAGACGAGATTTGATGGGTGGGTCTCAGTTGCACTCGATATCTGTTCATTTGGAAGTGTCTATTTTGACCATTTCGTGAGGTTTTGAAAGAAGTGGGAATTTGAGCCGTTAAGTACGTCGAACTTCATGGTATCACGACATAACCTAGAAGGTTGAGATCAATAAATTATGTTTCGAAGGTGAAGGGGTGAGTTGGGGTGTTGGGTTTTGGCAATGACAAAATCAAAGGCAATCACTTGCAGAAAGGATCAACAGGCTCTAGCCCAAAACTGGTCCTATTCAAATTTAAACAACTCACAGTCCAAAAATATAGGATATGAGAGTCACTTTTCAAAATGAACAATTTACACCACACAACCAAGGAAACAAAAATTATGAATTTCGAAATAATTATTATTAAACAAAAATCCAAATTAAATGCTGGAAATCATCTGTAGGATTTCGAAATATTCAATATGAATATAGAATAAGAGAAGAATCAGAAATAAATAGCTGAAAATGACCAAAAATTTGAATGAACTGGAAAATTTGGAGCCGGAAAACCACATGCACCATTCAAACTTGTTTAATAAACATCAATTCATTTGAATTCATGATACTGTATCCACTCAACTTTCTGAAAGCACCGGCACAGAATAGACACAGAATGGAAACTGAAAATCAAACGCCTATCCAACCAATGCTTTTTATATGGCACAAATACTAGACACGTCACGTGACCTTAGGAAGTTCCAATCCTGGTCTCCTGATTGGCTCGCGGCAGTGAACGAGATCAATTGATCCGGATCAGTAAAGTGATCCGAACCTCCCATAAATACTATCACAATGCGGAACTTCCTAACAAAATGGCGGATTTTTGCGCCAGGGTACTAGCCGAGTTTCCATAATGTATGTATACTGCGGCACCGGGTACCCTATAGGTACTATACCTCACAAATTAATTGATATGGAATACTGTATAGTGCAACCGATATTATATGAGAGAAAACTTGAAATTATCATCATTTCAAACAATATATTAAACGAATAAACACAAAGAAATGTTCTCAATCACACAAAAAAAGATTGACAATATTTATTATTGTTTATTTATTATGGAGAAATACCACAACATAACTCACAATACAAATAATAGAAACAATATAAAAACTTTTAGTACCCTTTTATTAAAAACTTTAAAATATTTTCACAATTCAACTATATGATAAAATTAATGAACTAATGAAGAGAATAGAACATTATGACGATTCAGTTTGATGACAGGTCACGCCCATCAACTAGTGGCATGAACATGTTGAGAAATTGGGCGAACAAAGCGAACACCACCCATTCGAGCACAATAGACATTCTGATTCTGAATGCAGGTTGATTGAAGTGTCAAAACCGGTAGCTGCGCTGTGTGGGCCAATAGACCGACTCCGACCTTATATATGTCATAATATAATACTCCATATAACTCAAAGCAGTAACCTTATTCATTCATTATATACTACATTATAATATTGATAGTAATGCACAATGCATTATACAATTCAATGGAAACACCAACCATAAGATTACATATCCACATGTTGCTATAGAATTTGCTTAGAATGAATCGGCCTATTCATCGCAATATCGTTTCGCATAATATGCTTTCGATTGAAATTCAATCATGATATTCGCTGTTTGAATATGAGGCAACCAAATGTAATATCTTCGATGGAATATAAGATTAGGCCTACTTCAATCATTTGATCACCCCTTTTCCAGTGCATTAACTTCTGTCCCGCTTCATTCAATGGTTTTGTTAGCCCACCTTTCTCTTCTATGCTATGCTTTTCACTAAATAGATTTTTGTTCTCTCTGACAGTTGAATTCCATAAAATTCGGATTGTCGAATTTTGGATTTGATAGTGAAATTTTTGGACTAAATCAATTACAAATTCTAAAAGAAAGAGTTGCACAAAAGCCTGTTAAAGTTTAATTGTGATTAAATCTCATACGAAAACCATCCGAGAAGACTTCTTTTCGTAAAAGACTCCTCTGATTTATTTTCTTTGTATTTAATCTACATAATCTGTATAATATAATGAAGGAAAGGATTGGCTTATACACGTACGGGATAGGAGATTCACGAATGACGCATCATCACGTCTGAACTACTGGTCTGATTAAATTGAATTTTGCATATAGATTCTTAATTAACCGAGGATAAGCCTATTTCAAATTCTTCAAGATTTCAGTAGGCCAAGTTTTCAGTTTGTAAAGTGTTTTATTGGACCCTTGCGGAGCACGGGTTACTTACTAGTCATGAATAACATTTAACAGGCTTATGTGCAACCGGGCCAGAGAGTTCCAAGAGAACTTCTAGATTTGAATTTGGAAAAATTCAATAACCTGACATCTGATGTCAATTAACAAAGAAATTTGTTTCATTTTTTCTACATACTACCAGCAAAAGAGGAGTTAAGCTACACTAGGAAAATGGAATTATCACGTTAAAAATAACCGTCACAATTTGGACTATTCAATGCACTTTGTCCAAAAAAAACAGAAATGAAGGAATCTAAATAACCAATTGGATTGATTACAAATTCGGTAGCTGTTTTGGGGAATGACATTATAATTATTATTGTTCCCTTGAATGCAGGCAGGGTACGCCAATACACGACTCGCCTCACACCCAAGCTAATCAATCGGCTAGCCATCAACGTTTTAATTATCGCTAATTACAAACTCCCTAATTAATTGATTGGCGCTGGCCTCTCTTCTACAGTGGCTTTATTGTGAGTTTGTGCGCTGAAATAATACTCAATGTGCATTGTTTGGTTTGGAAAGTGATTAATTGAATGAACATTATTTCCGCTTGTTCCATGTTCCTGATTTACAACATTATTAAAACTACAGTTTAGCCCACTCATTTCCATATTAGTTCTCTTCAGGGCATACAGTCCTATGTACACTATTCCTATGTATCCGTACTTGATTATATATGGAGATGTTTTCAATTCAAATATTCTTTATTCCATAAAGAATATTTGTTTTTTTATTAAAAAAATGGTTAAATTGAAATACAGACCATGTTACTAGAATACCCCTACAAGACTATTCGTCTGAGTGTAGGGGTGAGTTCCTGTTCCAGTGGGTAGCCAATAGTCTATTCATAATGTATATAAATACTAGAACGTCCGACTTTGTTAACAAGAAAAATTCAATCATCAACCTAAGGAATTTACGTTTAGTTTGGTGGAGGTTTCTCGTTTACTGGCGTCCGAAAGTTACAAAAAATTACCAAAATAACTTTTACTTGAGTTATTTTTGGTAAACTTTCTCAAAAATTGATATTTTGGTAATTTCAGTTTTATTCAATCATGAAGAATTTCCCCAAATTGAATAGATTTATCCCTTTGAGAATTTGAAATGATCTGTCCAAAAACTAGGGATGGGTATCGAAAGACAAAACATCGATGTTTTGAACATCGATGTTTTTTCACCTTAACATCGATAAGTGAAAAACATCGAACAGTAAACATCGATGTTTTTAAACATCGACATCGACGCATCGCCGTACATTCACGGATGATACGGAGACTATTATACAGAGTATTTTCAGAAGTAGTGTCGAACATTCTAGGGTATTGTTCCTGGATGATAGGAAACTACAAATGTCGTATTTGAAGTGTCCAAAACTCAGCGGTTATCCTTATAGCTACCATTTTCTTTTTTTCACTTAGGAATTTTTATTTCAAAATTTAATAATTTTGAATAAATAAATACTCAAAAGCATCAGAAACGATGAATGAATAGATTTTTATTAGTACCTATTAATAATGTGAAAATGATACAATGCACAGTATATGATACTTTACACTTATTCTTGATAAAAATGATAAAACGGGGCGAAATCAATTTGATTGAACCCACAACACTTCTGTTTAAGCTTACAGAGTATTAGTTTATTATTTTGTATAGATAACTCAATTATTTTGGAAGTTGATTGATTCATTGGTATATTTTTTCATAATCTCGAAATACTTAATAGTACAAAAACACTTCTAAAGTGACTACAATTTTATCTGGAGCTATTGTTCCAATATTTTAACAGTTACTAACTGGAATTACAGCAATTTGGACTTGTGGTATTCAAGTAACAGTCTTTCGAATAATTGAAGTCAGGTTGTGACTAGAAAGATACATCAACTCTATTATAGGTAGTTTACAAGATTTGTCATCTTCATAGTTAAGTCAGAAACCTCTCGGGATATCATTGAAGATTCTGTCTGGAATTTCATCCTAAGCTAATTTTGCAATCATTGTTACTCATATCGTATTCATCCAATACCTGATTGTTCTATTTAGGTAATGGAAATGATTAAGGTTTTTTATATGGATATCTACTCCTTACAATACGAGGACCTCTATTCCAGAGCTAGATTAATTGGTGTTAAACGTATGTTGAGGAAAGCACTTGTAATAAGAAAAAACTGTTTCTTCCTAAGAAACGAAGAATCCGACCTCTTATTTAATTCTAATCTAACCTTGACAAGAGCTACAGAAGTTATGTAAATCTACAAGAGTATCCAACAGTCTCACATAAACATACAGAGAGCCTAAATGAAAAATTCATTTTAGTTGGGAAAAACATCGGATGACCGATGTCTAGGTAAAACCATCGATAAGTGAAAAACATCGAGCAGTAAACATCGATGTTTGATGTTGAAACATCGATGTATCGATACCCATCCCTACCAAAAACTGTAAAATTTTAGACGCTCATATCTCAAAAAGTAATGATCGGAAAATAATGTTTTCCTGAGAAAACTTTTTCATTATAATAGCTTGATAGTATACAAATCGAAAAAAACTTTGAAAAATACTACCAGTTAAATTTTTTTAGCCTTTTGCACAGCTTTAAAGATTGCCAGCTACCCGTAGGCTATCTATTGGGTGTCCTGTGCTATACATAGGTAATTCACGTTTTAATTCTTTCACATTTTATATTCTCAAGTTTCATTTCAGCTATTAATCATCTCTCTATTTGTCCATTCATGAAATCATCACAAATAGAAACGTTTGTACTTTATCATCATTACCTGGGCTTAAAATACTTAAAAGAGTTGCTTTTGTGAATAAATAAATGAACAAAATGAATACAAATTGATAAGATTTTTGTAAAATATTCTCAGGCTGAACAGAATAATACAATGACAATACGATTTTTGTAAAACATTCTCAATCAAAGAAATGTGATTATCATTTTTAAATTATTAAAATAAAGAATCTTATATAATTTAAAGAGGGTTGTTTTGTTATTTCTATATCATATTACATGGTTTATTTTAGTTCAACTACCAACAATATTATCTTTTAAATTATTTATTTATTTCTATCATTTATTTACACCTATTTTTATTTAATTCTTAATTTTGTTCACAGAACACAGCAACCAAAGATGTAAATGTTTATGGAAAATTAAAAAAGGATACACAAAATCATGAGGAAAAGTTGGTAATTAGTATGTTTTTATTTCAAGTAACCCTTTTTTAATATGCGGGGTGATGAGAATTGTGTGAACGGCTTAATATTTCATACACGAGGACTATTTGACGGTAGTTTTCATCCTCACTCAAGTCCGGGATCTTACTCAATGGAAAAATACTCCTTTCCTTTGACTTCGGTCCACCATTTTACGGGTAAGTTCATTTTATCAAATGGAAATAAAAGGGCTTACGGTACGTGATTCTAATATGATATTTTAAGAGAAAATTCATTGGGAAGACCTCACACTGGTATCTCAAAACGGTTCAAGAATATTCACAATATTTGAAAATACTAGGTACTTATAAATCAATAAAAAATTAAACATTTGAAAAGGCCTGCAGTACATTGGAAATCTGCACTATAAAATCTTATTTATGTTTCCAAAAATTTATTGTAACATCTACTCACATCCGAAACACTTTGAACAGTAAATTTTCACTAGCCTGATTTTTATTGTAGATCTACTCATTTCTCTTGAAATTTCGTATTTAAAACTTGTAGAGTACCGTGAGACCACATTCCCATTGGAATAAATTTACTAACATTAGAATGCTTGAACAAAACTTTCAAGTCACAGAACAGTAGTTCGGTAATATAAGAAATATTAAGCTGTTTCCATAGTTCTCAACAACGCTGTGCCGTATACAAAACATATTGAAGAGATAAGGTGAGGTCTATTTGGATTTATGTTCACTCTTTGGAATTTCATTTGTATTAATTTGATCCAATATCTTCCTATATTTATCCTTCTATAGGATAAATTATTGTGTTAGATATATTTCAAATATAAAATACGAGTTTTTCCACATAATAGGCTATCCATTTTTTATGTTATCATTACTTTCATCCAAAATTCAAC
Source organism: Nilaparvata lugens (assembly GCF_014356525.2). NCBI lineage: Eukaryota > Metazoa > Arthropoda > Insecta > Hemiptera > Delphacidae > Nilaparvata > Nilaparvata lugens. The sequence continues at coordinate 85,157,484 of NC_052505.1, read as the reverse complement.
ACTGATATTGATATACAGAGTGAGTCATATGTATGGAAACCCTTCAATAAATTGGAGACTGTTGTAGATATAATACTGTAACTTCCAGGATAAGCTATTGGTCAAATACTCTACCTTTAGACGTACAACTGAATTTCAACCCCTCATAAGGGGGTGATTTAGGAGTTGTAACTCGAATATTTTATATGCAAACACCCATTATGTGGTACATCATTCTAAAGGTCTTTTTAAAACAAGAAAGATGGCATCAATAAAAATGTTCTATGATACTTTTATCTAAAATGGCGGCTGATTATAATTTATCAATATAATTATTATTTCTTCTAAAACTCAAACTTCAATCAGCCGCCATTTTGGATACAAGTATCATAGAACATTTTTATCGATGCCATCTTTCTTGTTTTAAAAATGCCTTTAAGATGATGTACCACACAATGGGTGTTTATATTTGAAATATTCTAGTTACAACCCCTAAATCACCCCCTTATGAGGGGTTGAAATTCAGTTCGACGTCAAAAGGTAGAGTATTTGACCAATAAGTTATCCTGGAAGTTACAGTATTATATCTACAACAGTCTCCAATTTATTGAAGGGTTCTCATAGATATGAATAACTCTGTATATCAAGTCAACCTAATAACAACGACAAATCTAAAAAGACGAGATTTCCTAAATAATATAAATTGTTCCATGTTATCATCATTTTAAATCCGTAATTCGAGGTAGCCCTGACTCAGCAAAATAGCAGGCCCGATGAGTTGATAAAATTGGACAGAGGGTAGCTGAAACAGGTCAGCAAGTCGGATTCAGTGTCCTGATAAGACAAGAGGCTGAGTGCAAAATCAATAGCATGGGCATGGGCCTAGTTATGCCACCGTGCCATTAATTGCTAATTTGCGGTTGCAATTTCTGGCATGCCAACACGGTTCCGCTCTGACGGATACACACGGCGCTGTTTAAACTGCAATTAATTATGCTGATTCGAGGATTGAAGGATTGTCGAATCGATATCCTGGTTGGGAAAAAATATACTCACTAATCTGAAACACCCACAATGGGCCCATATATGCACCATCTCAGTCTAAACGGAGATAAATCAGATGTTCGTTTAGCCCATTATGAAACACGCTATATAAAGCGGGAAGTGGGACTATGCCTACATTACAGGAGGGGGTAAGAATACAAGTGGTCCAAGTGACATTTTTCATTTTTTTGAGTTAGCTACAGTGATCGATAGCTGAAAGTGGTAAAAATCTAGTATACAAGAGGTATAAGTCTAATCAGTGCTGACATCTGGTGTAAAATTTGTAAACTACATGTTCAAACAGCTGTTTATTTGATTAAACAAGGGGTCCAAGCAGTATTTGCTTGGTGACATGGCTTAATCAAGGTTAAATTTGATTTGATGGATACGAGCAACCGTTGTCCTGTAAACAAGGGATCCTTGTTTTATTATATTAAATTAACATACAAGATAAGATACATAGTGAAACATTATAAACATAAGGTGAGCAGTAGTTATATTAGCTGGGTCTTGTATTGGTTTACAACAGCTTCTCATGATAGAAATATTTCTATTTTCTATAATTTGATTTTCCTATAATTTATTTGTCAATTTTAGTTTCTTAAAAAGAAGGATATCGTGACAACCAATACCTACTATTACTATGTAATAGGTATTTGTAATTGGTATTGGTCCAAGTGACTTGGATCCCTTGTTTACAGAACAACGGTTGCTCGTATCCATCAAATCAAATTTAACCTTGAATAAGCCATGTCACCAAGCAAAAGATACCTCAAGAACCAATTAGTGAATCAGATAATATTGCAATGAGGTCATTAATCACTGTTCAATTGCTGGTAAATTTGATAGATTTAGGTGTAGCTAGACAATAGAATTTTGTTTGGTAAACAAGGGGTACAAGTGATACTTCTTATCACCATTTAACTGATAATTGAGAAAGGAGAGCAATTTGAGACATGAAACTGTACGTTTGATTTGGTAAAAGTACACTGAATAGTTATAGGAATAGGTGAATATCATTTCCATATTCATTTCATGAATGAAGAATTAATGTAAGTAAACTTTAGGCTCAATTTTCTCGAAACTAACAATATGACTCTTGGACCCCTTGCATTATAACCCCTTCACATGTGATCATAGTAGATTACCGCACCGTTAGACGTAGATGGTGCCCAAGAGCCCAAGTATTTCAATTTCTCAAACATTCTTCTGAAGAAATAACTGTGACGACGATTCATTCAGTTGAATCGACAGGAAAAAACACACATTTGTGTCTGAATCTCAAAGAGTTTTCATTTTTCTCTAAATGTTGATTGATTGATTGAGTACTTTATTTATGTAGATTACAATATATACTGGCTTATACACTTATATACAATAGCTTACAATACAGCAAAATTATAGATGAATTTACATAATATAGACTAAGAAAATATTTATTGAAAGTATATGATATGAAAAAGTAATTTGTAATATAATAACTATGGATAATTATATTGTTATGCATCTACATAAATTGGCGGAGCTTTGGACATATCAATGTCCATTCTTCGGAAAGAATATTAAAAATATCCTCCCCACTAACTCTCTACCAATTGATGAGAGAATAGCAGTCAAATCATGCACAGTTTCTCAAACTTAAAAATAAAAAGCTAGCCATATAGGTTAGCTAAAGAGCTTTAGCTGAAGGATAAGGGATAATATTATATTAGAGATACCATAAGATCTCATTTTTCAAATTCACTCAAATGTTAATTTCTAAAGTAGCTTGAAAGTTATTTTTACAAAGAAAAACTAGTAAAATTTGGACATTGTTTTCGAACAAAAACAAATTCTGAAGAATGACAGACATTTTACTCTATCAAGCTAGTCTTGCCGCATATATCAGTGTCAGTGAAAATATTATTCCTATTAGTTTCAATGAAACTATCCCCACTCAGTCCAGCCAACCAAGTATGAAGAGTCCCATTAGAACACATGGAAATAATATTCTCACTGTCAGTACCGGACATATTCACTGACATGTGTAAATCCAGCTATATAAACGTTTACAAACACCTTGAGACTATTTTTATGAGGTTATGGTTATGTTACGTCAAGACACAGTTATACATTAACAAAACAGATATTTGCACACAATGACGTTTAAAAGCTACAAACTCCTGAGTTCACGTCAATTAAACTGATAAAAACGGAATTCAACCTCTCTCCACAATAAATTACTATATTCCCCAAGCTTGAAAACAGTACCTACACGCTACGTAGAACATGCCATTCACCAGAGTGCAATAGCTTATGAGAAATTAGTATACTCTAATGACAGTCTAAGAATGTGAGGATCATTAATGATATTCAAGTCAAGTTGAAGACACGTCCCGAAAGTGTTTTAGAGGCATAACACGTTCAAGTAGCTGAGTTGCCAGAGCATGTGACTACTGTCAATTAGAAACGGTACTGTATATACATCACAAAGATCTCACGAAACTTCGTGCGTTTCATTCAAAACACTGTGAGAAACGCCGATCTTATAGCATTGCAATTTCAAATATCATGCACTCCTTAGAAGAGTGAAGAGGTATTACAGTTCTTGATGGTTCTTTTGTTATGACTGTGGGTGAGTAATCAGTGTCAGATCTGTCCTGGGCCTGAGATAATATCAACATATACATATGACATAACATATTATGTGAATACAGACGTCTGTGAAGTGCTGTGTCTATGTTGTGTCGAGCACAAAACATTTTGAGACAATTGCGAACTAGCCGAGATGAGACCATCACAAATTACCTATATCTTAGTTATTGTGGATAAACTTATAAGCCAGCATATAAATTGTACTCACATGAATAAAAATTTAATTTGAACTTTCAAGCATAACCTTGGACATGTTTATTCATTATCAAAATTTGGGAATAGAATAGTTTTGGGCCAAGCTTGTTGTTCGTTCCCGATCATATTTGTATATGATTTGTGATAATTGTATCCACAAATGAATAAATAAAGGGATCTAGATTCAAGATTCAAGATTCGTTTTATTAACCATCAGGCTACAATTATGGCATTAGGCAAGTCATAATACATACTTTTCAAAAGTAGGCTACACACAATTGAACAGAAAATCATACCTGATAAAGCTTAAAGCATATCTACATTACATTCAATTCAGGTATTCAGGTATTCCTCGAGTGAGTAATAGGCATTATTTTTAGATTAAAGCATATATAAAAGGCATTATATTAAAGCATATCTACATTACATTCAATTCAGGTATTCTTCGAGTGAGTAAAAGACATTATTTTTGAGATAACTGTATACAATTTTCTTAAATTTGTTTGAAGGCAGATTCCTGGTTGTTTGAGGCAGTTTATTATACAATTATATACACTGTTGGAAAGTATGGCTTCTCATAGTTTTATTGAGTCTGATTTGTGGTGCTACAATGTTCCTACTGTTCCTGGTATTATATGCATGGTAATCTTCATGAATGGAAAAATTTTCTGAGCTTTCCTTGACGTGAATTAAATTGGAATAAATGGAGAGAGATGGAAGGGTTAGTATACCCAAATTATGGAAATGTGGCCTGCATGAATCTCGCCTGTCGGGCCTGAAATGGAATAATATAAGGATGCTTGAATTCTTCTTATTTTAAAATTCCTATCTAAATAGGTACTTAAAAGCTGATCCAGTATTGCATAGAAATCTGTAAAAACTTTTAGTGACCGTTTAGACATTGATTTTAGGAAATACTAAACTTGAATCACCATCTTGCATTATCAAACTTGAATCAAATAAACAACTTATACCGAAATTTACTTATTTATGAATTATGAATAAATTATAATTACGTCTAATCCAGTATTGCATTGTAATTTTGAAAAAAAATTAAATGTACCGTTTTAGAAATTGATTTTAGGAAATACTAAACTTGAATCACCATCTTGCATTATCAAACTTGAATCAAATAAACTTATACTGAAATTGAATTATGATAGAGTATTTTAATAGGTCTAATTGATTTGTTTATTCATTATAGGAATGACTAGTACCCTCTTTTTACTTATGACACTTGAAAAAAGCATGAGTAGGTACTCGAAAATACGATGATTTTGTTGTAAAAAAAGTGAAAAGGTGGTACTAGCAATAATTTCTGTAATAATTGATATTTGATTGTAGGAGCAGCATTATCGAAACGGCAGCAATGGCGGAGGCGGTAGCGGCAGCGCGGAAGTGTTCCGCGAGCGTATGTCGGCGCGGATGGCGGCGCGACGCACGCACTTGCACGCGGCATGCACGCGTCTTGGCCTCCTCCTGCCCGCCAACGACACACTGCATCGGCCCAACCCTTGGGAGTTCTTCATCAACCGCAAGCACCATCTCATCTGGTGCAACGTATTCAAGGTAACCTTCTATTTAAATACACATACTTTATAGGTCACTATTTATATTCAAGGTCATTACTTTCAATTTCAATACACTTTATAGGTCACTATTTATATTCAAGGTCACTTTCAATTTCAATTTATCAATACACTTTATAGGACACTATTTATATTCAAGATTACAACTTTCAATTGCAATACTCATTATAGGTAAATATAATTCGAGGTCACCACTTTCAATGTTCACACACTTTATAGGTCACTATTTATAATCAAGGTCACTACTTTCAATTTCAATGCACTTTATATTCAAGGTCATTATTTTCAATTTCAATACACCTTAAACTTTGTATTCAAGGTCACTACTTCGAATTTCAATACACTTCATAGGTCACTTTAAAAGGCCACAACTTTAAATTTCAATTCACTTCATATTTAAGGTCACTTCTAGCAATACACTTCATATTACTAGCAATTTTAATACACTACAGATTATAGATTCAGTTGTTTAAACAGAGTGTTTCTAAACCAACGAGCCTCGTGAGTGCTGTCCTGATATAAAAATAAAGGAAGGAAGTTCAGTACACATGGATCCACCGATGCTTTGTTACCAAGATGAACATGGCGGAATATTGCACATTTTTATTAAAATTTTCAATTTTATATCATAGTAGTGTCCTAATGAGGGTACTGATGATCAATAATTCTCAAGTGAAACTCAAAAATAGTATTCAGAGGAGCTTATTAGCTCTTTGAATGGTTTTACTTCACTTAACTTACTTACAGTAGGTACTTTTACTTACTCTACTTTTCTTGTTCGTCACAATTATTAAACTGCATTAAGGGAGCAACGATCCCACAGTATATGACACGTCAAAGTTTAATTTTTACCTTTAAATCCAGTTTAAAGTTTACCTTTAAAACAGTATTTTAATTGACTTGTTATAACTTGTGTGTGAAGGCTTCTTACACCCCACATTTATCCGGTACTGTACTTTGAATTCCAGTACTTTGAACCGTTAAATACAGTACGAACTTACTTTTACACTCAAAGTTATTACTTTATTCTGGTTTACTTTGAGTAAATCATTTTACTCACAGATTTTATTTAACTTACTTCAAGTTATTACTCTACTTTTAATGGGTTTGTTTTATGTGTGAAAACAGATGCTAATCAATAAGTGCACAACCTCAGATAGAAGTGAGATAAAATATATCAACCTTATATTAAAAAAAAAAAAATCAGGACACGATCAGAAAATGACGTTGTAGAATTGATGTAAAGTAAAATGAAAATACAATACTTTTTGAAACGTCAAGTTTTATCAGGCTATGCCTGTTGTCTTCACCCAATCCTATTATATTAAGCGAGCATTTCTGTATTTTTATATCTGGTTATTTATATTTATTTATGATTATTTATGTTCAACGGATCTCGAAAACGGCTTTCACGATTTCCACGAAACTTAGAACATATAGTAGGTTTATGATACAAACATTCGATTGCACTAGGTCTCATCCTTGGGAAAACTCGCTGAACGACATTAAAAGGATAATTCATCCTTGGCTGAAACAGCTGAGACTTTCGTCGTCGTGGATAGTAAAAAAGTGAATGAGTGAGCGAGTGAATAAGTGAAAAATCAAAATATCACATCCCAAAATTCATAAGATGACATATAGCCAGTTGTGAAATATAAACACGATCATTTTTGTTCTGTTTATCAATAAATAAAAATAACGAGCGAAGCTCGGTGCCCCGATATTCATATTATACTGTAACAATGATTTGTGATTGTCAATGGAATAAATAAATAAAATAGCTACCACCACTGCTAAAGTTATTTTCACACCTAGTGTAACGTAGCTAGAAATACATCTTCGGAAGACGTAGCCATCATATCCCAATGTTAAATCTGATAGGAAATCAGAATTATTATGCCTTCTGATATAAGGGCACAATGAAGTTCATTTTCATTTTTGAATATCAATGTGTTTGTTATGCAACGCAATTTATCTTTTGTTTAATATTTCTTATGTACTTGATAGTTGTTAGCTTATTATTCTCATCTTGTTGATGATCTTTTTGCTAATGATCTGTAAATATTGTGAATTGGATTGAATAAAATTTGAATTTGAAATTTTGTGACTATTTGTTGAATGTTTTTAGGCGGCATCTTCATCATGGATGTACAATTTCAACATTCTAGCCGGGTACACGCCGGCCTACCTGCGTCGCACCAACACGGTGGCACTGACCCTGGCTCGCCGGCGCTACCCTCGGCCAAGCCTCGCCCAACTGCGCCACGCACTCAACGAGTCGCTCGCCTTCCTCGTGGTGCGCCACCCCTTCGAGCGCCTGCTCTCCGCATATCGCGACAAGATTCAGGGCGCTTGGCCCAACACGCCGCACGAGAAGCTCGGACAACATATTGTCAGCATGTACCGCTTCGCCACAACCCAACAGGTTAGGTTAGGTCAACATCTTCCTATTCATGATCATCAACCACTAATTTATAATGGTGTTATTAAAGTAATGGGGATAATTCCCACTATTAAGTATTGCTTTATTCAATTAAATTGAATATTTATAGCGTTGATGTACCCTGTTTATGTAATCCTTCTATTATATTCGGTTTTTAATCAAATCAGATTCAAAATTTCTAGTTTATTTACTTCTGTACTGAAATGTGGACTCAAATCAATTCAAGTGGATAGCATAACCCATAATTTTTATTCATTCATAACTCTACCTTCATTGCATCCCATCATTCATCCCATCACTTAGGCTTAAAATACTTCTAGAAAGTCGCCTTTGTAAAATAATAAAATAAAATAAATAAATATATATTCTATAATATGTTGCATTTTTTTATGTAGATGAAAAATTCAATTTATAAAACTATTTTATTTAAATATTATATTTTGGTAGTTCATTATTATGTTTATTCATAGTCAACAAACGATTTGGCAAACAGTGCAACGGTGGAAAAGGATAGAGTTTGTCAGATGACAGACAAGGAAAGTAGACCAATGTGAATCAGATGTTGACTTAGGCCCATATGCAGATACTCGGTTTAACAGAAATCCCAGCTGTTCGTTTAAACCCCGAATGAAACACATTATGACAAATGCATCCATATCTACAAGTGAACGTGGTTTAACTTAAGCGTGATGTTAGCATATGGTCCTTTACAACATAAATTATTTATCATTATATATATAATAAATAAATGAATCTGTAATAAATTTCACAGCTATCAAATATATATATATATATATATATATATATATATATATATATATATATATAAACAGGAGACACGATATAAATAGATTGAAAACACTTAAAAACTTACATTAGAAATGGGGGAAATTTTCGGAGACTGAGTCTCCTTTCTCAACGGAGCACAGACTGCAGTTTTGAATCCAACGGTCGTGTGACCACAGAGTACGCACGGAGACTCAATTGTAGCAGCAGAGACCACAGACGGATGGAGAGAAAAAGGGTACAGATTCAGGGGACATTATGGGGTATTTAGGGGGCGGTTACAAACGGGATATTTAAGATTTGAGTGAGTTATGAATAAGGAAAGGTGTAGCTTATGAATTGATAGAAAAGAGGAGATTTAAAATTAGAAATCATAAAAGAATTAGACTAAAATTGGAGAAAGGATGGTCAGTCTTCATTCCTTTCTCCAATTTTAGTCTAATCTTTTTTGATTCTAATTTTAAATCTCCTCTTCTCTATCAATTCATAAGGAATGGTCAGTCTTCATTCCTTTCTCCAATTTTAGTCTAATTCTTTTTTGATTTTTAATTTTAAATCTCCTTTTTTCTATCAATTCATAAGCTACACCTTTCCTTATTCATAACTCACTCAAATCTTAAATATCCCGTTTGTAACCGCCCCCTAAATACCCCATAATGTCCCCTGAATCTGTACCCTTTTTCTCTCCATCCGTCTGCGCCGCGTAATCTGTGGTCTCAGCTGCTACAATTGAGTCTCCGTGCGTACTCTGTGGTCACACGACCGTTGGATTCAAAACTGCAGTCTGTGCTCGGTTGCTCGGTTGAGAAAGGAGACTCAGTCTCCGAAAATTTCCCCCATTTCTAATGTAAGTTTTTAAGTGTTTTCAATCTATTTATATCATGATATCGTGTCTCCTATATATATATATATATATATATATTATATATATAATATATATATATATATATATATATAATATATATTTAATCTAATACTGATAATATAAATTTGATTTATACATTTTGAAATGTATATACTGTACTCCACGCAAGGTGAAGCTGATTTATTGTGAGGGACACCCCACCAAAAAATGTATTCAAATATAATAATAATAATAATGAATACTTCAAGAGGCATAATGATGTTGCTGGCATACTGCACCAGGACCTGGCATTAAGGCATAAGTTGATTGTTGAGAAAGTCCCTTACTATCAATATGCTCTAACTTCAATAGTAGAAAACAGTATCCACACGCTGTATTGGGACAGATCTGTGCTGACTGACAGAACGATTCCACATAACAGGCCAGATTTAATCCTGATGAATAAGCTGACCAGGGAAACAGTCATCAGGGTGCCTCAAGAAACATGATCTACTTGATGCATCAGGCAGTGATGCTCAACACTGTATCAATGGTTATGGCATTCTTAAACCTAGCAGCAGAATAATTCATAAAAAGTCTTGTCATAGACTGATTTTGATGAAAAACTCACATGGCAATGTGATGAAAAATGAAAATAATAATAATCCGATTAAATAGTGTATTATACCTTATTCCTAACCTTATACCTAACCTAACCTAACCTAACCTAACCTAACCATAATCATAGCATGAATTTTAGTCACGGTATCTGGGAGATATCTTACTGAAAGAAACTAGAGCTGGCAATTTTCCTTTAGGCTACACTAGAAACAGTAGCTCAACTTCGAGTTGACTTGAATATTAATATATATTAAGGTACTTTCCACATAGTTTACACATTGGATGAACATTTTTGTTCCAGGATAAAAAGTCAATGAAATCGAAAAAGTCCTACAATCCAAGATGGCCTACATTCTCGGAGTTCGCGCGCTATTTGATAGACGTCCATAGGAAAGGCGAAGTTCTCGACATGCACTGGACTCCAATCATCGAGTTCTGTACGCCGTGCCACATCGAATTCGACATCATTGCCAAGTTCGAGACACTCCATGTAAGTAAATTCCTACGCCGGCGCCACACTCTTCCCGAGCACGAGAGTAAGGATGGCTACTATGCCAGTATTGTAATTTAAATATTCAATTGAATGTTCAATATTTAAATTAAATATTTTTCAATTATTAAATTTGGACATCTATACATAACGAAATAACACACATTTTCTATGTATGTCTATGTCTAGACGACATGCAGTCAAATATTTCTTTAACTTCATGCCGTGTTTAAATAAATGGAAAAAAGTGTGTTAATATCGCAGCTCGGAATGGATCGAGAAACCATCACAATGAAATATTCGCTTGAAGGAGCTTGCTTGAAAAGTAGAGAGAAATTTGAATTGATAAGAAAATTTATTGCTGGGACAAAAAATGTCAAAATTGTTACTCTAATTTGATAGAATTTTTCCCCAAATTTTAAGAAAAATTCGTCACCACATTCTCTTCAATCCTTTAAGTCTTAGAGCTCAATTTATTTTCATAGAATTAGTTTCATTCAATGTTCAATTATTACACTTTGAGGATAATGCAAAATATTGTTTTATTAACACATGGCGTATAATGATCATTTCTACTTATCTTAATAATAATGTTTAAAATTATAATTTGGTGGCAATGCTTATATATTTTGATTAATATTGGTAAGTTGTCTGGTTTTAATTATGATAAGATGAATTTTATTTCCTGTTCTAGGAAGACCAAAAATACCTGATAGATTTAGCAGGCTTGGGACACATTATAAAGCCTGAATGGAAGAATCCTAGTAAAGGAAGAAATACGAAAGAAGTGATTAGCACATACTTCTCTCAGCTAACAATTCGCCAAATGATACAACTTTACAACATCTACAGGTAATACGGTATCCATTATTAATTTATTAAAATTTAAAATTATTATTTTAACAACAAATAAAAATCTAATAATAGGCCAACTGTCAAATTAAGATCATGCAGAAAATCTGTTCTTTGAAACCATATTTTTTATTAATATTTGATATCGATTCATTATTTCCTTGAGTTGGAAACCAAAAATGTTAGAGTGAAAAATGTGAGTTTTGAAATTCAACCTTTTCTGTTTATACAGGTTCAAATACAAGAAATGTGTCTCGATCTTATTTCTTAGTACCGTATTGTAACCTATCTTATCAAGTAACACATATTCTTTTGGAATTTATAGGCCCACAGATCAAAGTATCTTGTATCTTGAAGATCAAAGTATCTAAATCCTTCTGACAGGATTTATTAAATTCGACAACACAGTCGATGCAGAGTCAATTTTAATATATCCAGTCATATAGGCTTGATTGAAAACATTGAAATTCTGCACAATTTGACAACACTGACATATTCATCTTATTTAAGTAGTATAAAAAGTATTAATGACTCTATAAAATGGCGGTCTTTCATTTTCAAACATTTCTAAACCATCGATCTCTCAACCAGACCTCAGTGGGAACACCTGTAAAGCATATTATTGACGTTGGTGTTCGAAAATATGAAATTAAATCGATCAGGTCAAATCCTAAATACATCTACCTATTGTACACCGAATATTTGAAAATAATTAAATAAACGTTTGAAGTTTCTATTTGGGTCGAGCTTTCTTGAATAATAAATAATTAGCAGAAGGTGGAAAATTATTCATTCGAATATATTTTGGGATAGCATACGTCAATGTGTTTTCAATTCACAGAAAAACTTTGAAAAATATTATTGGAGTTGCCGGAGAAAATTATGAATAATTTCAAATAAAACTTTTAAAACTATGATATATTTTAGGATAGTTTAAGTAGCGTATTCTCCCTGAGAAGTTTCACCCTGAAAATTTCTTGTGATTGTAAACCCACATTAAACCATATTTCAATAAATTACGGCTATTTGTTGCCAATTTCATGAAAAGCACAGCAAAATTTTGTCGTCAACTTGTAGAAATCCTTGTTTTCAGATTAGTTTGAAAGTATGTATAATTTCTTTCAATTACTCAGTTCCCGACTTCAGTCATCATTTTGGATTTGTCTCTTTTCACTTTACAACATAGCAGGTGACACGTGCTTCGCAAGGGTCTAAGTAAAAACTTTGTAATATACGGTAGCTGAATTAATTTAAACAATTAGATACGGGGAAACCCTAATTGCATTGCAATGTGATACAGGCTTCCAAAATTACATACTGAAAATCCCTAACATACTTCACCTACTGAAATCTTTAACCTTTCGGCAGTCGCGCTGTTGTGAAGAGTACAACAGTGTCAGTTTTTTTGCTGCACAAAACTATTAAATGGGGTGGTGTCAGTGAATGAGTCACCAATGCATTCCAAAACTTTCCCCCATCACTCCACTGAGTTGCAATATCAACCGAGCAATGGTTCAGTCTTTAGGTGCCATTTAGTCGCGACAGTGCATAAGTCGCACTGTGCATAAGATAGGGAAAGACTGTATACGGGGACAGTAAACGAAACAATAACACAAAATTGATAGCTTTGCTTGATGTACCTTATTGGGCTATGAAATGGTAACCATCCAAATTTTCATAGGCGTAAAATAAACCAAGTAGATGGAAATAGTATATTTCGCACCTAGGGCCGAAAATGAGATATTTCCGGCTCGAAATCGGTTTTTAAGTCCGAGGCCGTAGGCCGAGGACTAGAAAAGATTGAGAGCTGGAAATACATTTTTGCCCATGGTGCGAACGCTATTTTTCGCCACACCCAAAAAAAACTTCCCAATATATAAGAAATTAAAAAATAAATAAAATTCAAACAGCCTATTTTGATAGTTTGAATCTTGGTTATGACAACTTTTACTGTCAATTAATTTCAATATTAATAATTAATAATTTACAATAATCACCATATTTTTATACTATTAATATTAGGCGCGAGCTTTGCGCCCGGTGCAATATCATGGATAGATGGATGAATAGAATTTTCATTACTATTTTGAAATAATGTGATGAAAAAATTAATATAATTGCATATTTCACAGTTTTGTCTCAAAATATATCTAAAAAATTGATTGAAATATAAATTACGGTAACTAATATAAAAAATAGGTATTAAAAGTCAAAATTCATCGACAAAAAAAAAGTCATTGACCGAGATTCAAACCTAGATCATGTTTGTTATTCACTGAGCTTTGAGTTCTGACTGATGTACGCCTTTACGCTCTCGGCTATTCCGTACTGTTGAACGTTGAGGCCTGACTGATAACCCTTAGCATACACGTAATACTGTAATACTAGACTTCTAAAAAAGTTTACTTCACTCCTAAAAAGCGTACCGTACAACAGACTTTGGCTCATGACTTATATTATTAAAATTAATATTATTATCTGTCTCACAATAAAATTTTCACTCTGAATTAAAGTCAGATAACGTAGGCTATGTAGGCTACTATAATAATAGAGTATAGCGCAAATTTGAAGCCGTTTTGCTGGCATTTTCACAACAAAATATTGCTCTGAAAATAGTTAAATCATAGAGAAAACATTCGAAGATTCAATCTTGAGTGGGCCTAATGTTTTCTCTATATGGTTTAATATTGCAGAAAATTATCTAAAAGTTTTAATAATGAATTACGGAAAAATTACTAGGAATTTTTCAGTCAAGGCTGAGTTTCACCAGTAGGCTTACCTTAAACTTCAGATCTGTGCTGTATTTGCTTATTATTATTGTTGATTGTATTGCATTAAGAAGTGGAATTCGATAATAAAAAAGAAACAATTATTACTCTACCTCACTTTTAAATATTGATACAATTATTGTACTTTGAATTCAAATTCGATTCTTCACTTTCAAATACTTGCGATACGTACCTTTCTGACAATGGACAATGTAGCCAACATTATATTGTTCAGGCTATGGAGATATATCATCGTATTCTATTGTTTGATATCAAAAACACAATAATAAATATTAAATTATGAAACAGTAATTTATAAATATATTATTATAGACATAATACCGCGATTCACGATACATAATTATATAGATTATTACAGTCATTATGAGATTATCTCTCTATGATTTTTGTGAGATCGGACACGATCAGCTGTTATTCAAGGTCATTTTACAGCCCTAGGGCCGTAAAGTTTTACCGGCCTGGTCGGAAAACAATCACTTTCGGCCTCCATATGACGCACGTAAACCAGCTCATTACATCCAAGTGTGGCGAAAAAGTAATTATACAATTAATTAATATGTTTTGACAGTAAACATAGTACTTAACATTTGGAAAATTGGAAGGTTAAGGAAGACTACCAAAGTCAAGGTTAAGACTATACCGGAAGGTTGAGGAAGAATATGAAATAGGCCTATAACCATCCTTGGTAAAGTGAGAATCAATATGAAAAATTTCATGTTAAACAGTCAAGTAGTTCAGAGTTCTTTATTTATGTATCTATCTATTGGCCCTTTAGAGCGAAAATGGCACTCACTGACTGACTGACTGACTCACTCACTCACTCACTCACTCACTCACTCATTCACTCACTCGCAGAGCTAAGAATCTACTGGACCAAAAACGTTCAAATTTGGTAGGTATGTTCAGTTGGCCCTTTAGAGGCGCAATAAGAACGGATTTGGAAAAATTTCCAAAGATACGCCCAAAATCTGCATTTTTCCAGCGTTTTTTTAGCTTTGTCATTTTTATCGAGAACAAATGAACAGAAAATTTTCAAATTTAGTACAGAAGCTCAGCTAGGGTGTAATAATGTTGTGTTAGAAGGAATTTGCAATAACGTCAAAGATACGCCCCAAAATTGGCGTTTTTCCAGCGTTTTTTGCTTTTTCTCAGATTTATCGAGAACAAATGAACAGAAATTGTTCAAATTCAGTACAGAAGCTAAGCTAGGGTGTAAATAATGTTGTGTTAGAAGGAATTTGAAATAACGCCAAAGATACACCCAAAATTAGCATTTTTTTGCGTTTTCTCAGTTTTCTTCATCAAGTAATAGACAGAAAATGTCCACATTTTAGATAGAGGTTTAGGTAGGGTCTAAAAATGTTGTGATGAGGTGACTTTAATATTTCATCAAAGATACGCCCAAAATCAGCGTTTTTCTCAGCTTTTCTGCGTTTTCTCAGTACTTTGACTTTCTGATAGAATGGAGCATGCTCAAAGGAAAAATGCAGGCGAGCAAAGCGAGCCCGCTGATCTCATTTCTGGACGATCCAGTCGGGGGTCCAGGGGGCGGAGCCCCCTGGCTAGACGGATATGGCAAGCGAAGCGAGCCTGACGGCTAGTGTTAAAATATTTACTGGCTTATACACTCTTCTTCTTCTTCATCTTTGGCTGTGCCTTATCCCATTTAAATGGGGTCGGCATTCCTTCCTCTTAGTCTACCTCTCCACAAAGCCCTATCCAATGTTTCCTCTCTCCTCCAACCACTCATTTCAGCAAGTCAGCAAGTCAGCCGCTATTCTATCTCCTCACCTCATCCTAGGTCTACCTCGTCCTCTCACACCATCCAAAACCAAATCCTGCACTCTTCGTCCAACATAATCCTACTCCCGTCGCTGTACATGCCCAATCCACCTCATCCTTGTCTCCTGCATTTTCTTTCCCAGAAGTCCAACTTTTACAGTGCCTCTGATCAATTCATTTCTTATTTTATCTCTTCTTGTAACCCCACACATCCATCTTAACATTCTCATCTCAGTCACTTCCATCTTTCGTTCCTGTTTCTTTGAAATGGGCCATGTTTCGGTTCCATACAGCATAGCTGGCCTCACAACTGATCTATACACTTTTCCCTTCATTTGACAATTCACTCTCTTATCACAAAGAACACCACTCATTTTTCTCCAGTTCATCCATCCACAGTTTATTCTATGCTGTATTTCCACATTAAGCCCTCCATCTCTCTGTACACTTGAACCCAGGTACTTGAAATTTGCAACTGGTTGGAGTTGGTTTCCTTCAAGCTGTAAGGGTAGCCCATCATTGTTTCCCAATACCATGTTCTCTGTTTTTGATCGGCTAATTTTCAGTCCCCTTTCCTCCAAAGTCTTCCCCCAGCTTTCCAGCCTTTCTTTCAACTGATCTTTGGTAGGTTCACAGAGCACGATGTCATCTGCAAATAGCATGCACCATGTTGCTGGCCTCTCGACTACTGGCTTATACACTAATTCACATTAAATGACGGTATAGCTAATTATTCAACGAATTTCACAAAGTATAGAAATTAATCAATGAGAATGAATATTGAATGCAATCAGAATAACGATAATACTTTTACTTTTACTTTTAACGATTTTACTTGATTAACTCGCTAATAACTGTTTTGGCTCTTTTTCAGGTTTGATTTTGAAGTTTTCGACTACTCTTGGACGATTACACCCGAATGGCGAAGCTGGAGCCGTCTAGTCCCACTTCTTTACCTTGATCGTGCCTCAAACAGAAGCTTATGTGATAATTTTTAAAAGATTAATTGTTACATAGTTAGTCCGATAAGTCACCTAGCAATAAGGTTTGTTTAGTATGAAGATACAGTGGTAAAAAGATTGTTAAAATTTCATAATCATCGAGAATAGAATTTCCTACAGTAGAATCAATAATTGGTACAGATTATTAAGGGGGTTTCATTCATAGAAGAATAAATTCTTAAACACTAAGCCAGAAGGCTGAGTGAATTACAAAAAGTCACTATTCATATCGGAGTGTAACATTGAAATAATATTGAATCATATTAACACCAAGTTCTTAAAATGTATGAATTCAGGGCTATTTTCTAATTAAATTGTATTCTTGATCTATTAATTTCAAAGGGTACCATAGTTCTCTTTTATAAACACCAAGTTATCAACAAATTTTTAAACGAGCAGAATTAGACAATTCAATCCAGTATTGAGCTTATTCTTGAAATTTTAAGATCTATGAGCCCTTAGAATTTCACAAATTTATAAAACATTATTGTATTTTACGAAGTTTTAGTGAGTTTTAATTCAAACTGATAATGTTTATGTGTGATACTCATACATTCCAAAATATTTTGAGAAATACTAAATCAATGGAGCAATGAATGGATGAGTAACTTACCCTAAATTTGAAAACTGAAAATACATTAAATTCATATTTTCATATTTGCTCCATTGGTGAAATATAATAAAGAGTAAGTAGGCTACTAAATTTTCAAAATATAATGTACATTATTTTATTACTTATTCCGATTGTTCGTATTTTGATGAATGTCAAACAAACAATGCAATACAATATTACATTGAAAGACATTTTTAACCTTCCGGTAGTCGCGCCCTACTCAATCACACGAGCAGTCGCTTGTTGTAATTTTTACAACATCCAATTTTCCAAGTGTTATGCACTTTGTTTACTGTCAAAAAATATTAGTTATTTGTATAATTACTATTCCCATCTTATTGGATTATTTTACGCATATAAACATTTGGATGATAACCATTTCGTAGCCCAATAAGGTACACCAAGCAAAGCCATCAATTCTGTGTTATTGGCTCGTTTACAGTTCCCGTATAGTCATTCTTATGCACTGTCGCGACTAAATGGCACCTAAAGACTGAACCATTGCTCGGTTGATACCGCAACTCAGTGGAGTGATGGGGAGAAAGTTTTGGAATGCATAGGTGACTCATTCACTGACACCACCCCATTCAATAGTTTTAGGCAGCAAAAAACTGACACTGTTGTACTTTTTACAACAGCGCGACTGCCGGAAGGTTAAATAATTCGATTTCTAAAAAAATAACAAAACTATTTTAACAAATTGAGCAATAGATAGCTTCCATTCAAAGTGTATGCCATCACTCCCCCATTTGATACAACGATGCTCTGTGGAAATCAGTAGGCCTACTGTACTCAAATCTTCCTTAGGTTCCAAAATATTAGAAACGAGCTTCGTCTATTATCAATTTTTCACTGATAAGTAGAACTGATTTAAGAAGTTTCATTAAAGATCAACAATAGAATAATTAAAAATAATAGATAGATTAGGCTCAAAAACTTTTTTCTTTAATTCCTAATTTTATGACAAAAAATTGGCGTTCTACTTTATACAAATGTATGTCGAAAGCCATATTTAGGGCAGAAAATGAATGATCTACATTTTCCATTGTTTGAAGACGATTCCTATCTCTGAAAATAAAACCTAGGTCCTAGGACATACTCAAGCTGTTCAAGAGTACATACTGTAGAAATGGTACTAGTTGATAAAGTTTATAAAGCTTTTAATATTGAATTCATGCATTTTCGACTGATAGCTTAAATTTGAAACAGTTACTGATAGGGTATCATATTCTAGGAATTGATTGTACTTTTGCATAGAAATTGACTAATTGCGATATCTTAAAGATAAATATAGAGTACATAAAGTTAAAAATCAAGTAGCAAAACAATCAGAATTTGAAATTAGATCCTTTAAAGTGCTTATCTTATCATTCGATGAATTGTATCAGAATGTTGAAAACTAAATATATTTTATTCAATTAAAATAGTGCTAGGCCTATATAAACGTTGAAATTATAATAAATCATGATCGTTAAAATAAGAAAGTGAAAACGTATTCTCGCCTTTCAAATATAGGCTATATTGTTTGAATAGAAGTTTTGATTGAAAATGCTATTCTAAGGAAATGTTGAGATAATGCATTTATTTTCCACTTGATTGTTTTTTTAAACCTGTACTTCATAGACGCGAGGAAAAACTTTGGTACAAAAATTAATTAAATTAGATAAAGACTATCCAAATTAATTACCTAAACAAATCTGTTACACGTGTTTTCTACCACGGGTTTCTGTTAAAACAAGAACATCAACTTCAAATTCAAGACAGAATATAGCTTCATCAAAAGAGTTAAATCATTTGAGAGGCTTGATATAACATGGAAACGTATAAGATGAACGAAAAACATGATAAGACACCAAAATTATCATATCAAACAACGATGACCGAATCTAAAATGAATACAACACGTAATAGCATTTTATTTTTAATATGAAGATTATATCATTTTGAGTAACATAGTGAGATATATAAATTTATTGCTTTATTGTTTTGCACACTCACTAAGTTTTCCTGCACTTTGTTCATGATTTTAAGAATGCCATTGAGTGCCGTTTGCATAGTGCCCGCTAAATTTGTGGCGTTTGCAGAGAAAATTCATTTTAAACTGTATTATTCAATATTGAATATTGTTTGTTATAATATAATTCATTTCAAGCCACACCTGATTCAATTCAGTTTAAATTTCAACTGTGCAAACGGCCACAATTGTCACAAGTTTAGATGATTTTATGCACGATATTTTATTGGTTAGTTTTTTGTGATAATGTTGAAATGAATAATGTTACCATCAATAATACCAATTGTTTTGCTTTAAAAGAACTATCAATTAGTGAACTAATGCGAATAATTGTGTACATAGTGTAAAAATATAGAATTGTTGAAGAGTTTATTAAATTTGTTAGTATTTGTTAAAATAATGAAAGTTTTATATTGTTTGGTGTAACCCATTCCACTAAGTAATATCATAGAGAAACAATAGCGTAAGTAGATATCCAATGGTATAGTGCGTTTATGTAGCAACTTTACTGTTATCTCAAGCCGATTATTGTAGATTTTTACTGTTTTGACGGGTAAGAATGTATGAACGGCACAATATGAGAGACTACCAGCGTCATAAAGCTTCACGGTAAAGAACTACGGGGACTATCAGCTTGAGATAACAGTAAAAGTTACCATGGGATATCTATTTATGCTATTGTTTCTCTATGGTAATATCTGCTGATTGGAACAGCAGAAAAAATAGAACTACGTTTATCAACTAAGTGAGAGACTATCTCCAAAAAATGGGATATAGAGGATGG
Organism: Nilaparvata lugens; assembly: GCF_014356525.2. Classification (NCBI taxonomy): domain Eukaryota; kingdom Metazoa; phylum Arthropoda; class Insecta; order Hemiptera; family Delphacidae; genus Nilaparvata; species Nilaparvata lugens. The sequence continues at coordinate 85,137,024 of NC_052505.1, read as the reverse complement.
AGACAATTAACAGAGGACCGAGAAGCGTGGAGAGCTGTAGTGGAGGCGGCCAAAGCTCATATTGGGCTGTAGTGCTAAAGAAAAAAAAACGTTTATCAACTTATATTTATTGGTAGACAGGTCTTCCCAATACTTTACCTCATCCCTCAATATTTCAATATTGAAATGAAACATTTTATTCAAAGACTTAAATGAACTTCACATCATTCTATTTTCCGTTTCTCTATTTCATCTCGAAATTAGATCCCTTGTTAGCACAGTTCCTGATCAGATATTATAATAAATTGAGATTCAAATACATTATTTGAAGATTACAAACAACTAAAAAGTTCAGCTATAATAAATATTCTTCCACATGCAGCTTCAAAAATTCGTACTAGAAGTCAATAACTATACTTATAAATTATGAATCTTTTGATAAAGTTTGGGGTTTACTTACAACTGTGAAGAGTTCAAAACGGGGATACAGATCAACCAGCATTCCTCAAGAGTTCTTTGCCAAATATTTTCTAGTTTCAGAATTCCACTGTTGTTTTCAGTCATTTTATTCAAGTTGCCAACATCACAGCTCTGGAATTTGAATAGAAGAATTCTTCAAGTTAGGGAGGAGATTATCTTTGTACATTAAAAATTTAACAAAGGATTTAAACTTTTTACTTGAATTGGGAAAAAATGATCAGAACATGTTCTAATCAATCAATCAATCAATAATTTCATTCAATTCAACACAATATACATAAAAGATTCCAAAATACAAAACATCACAATCAAAAATAAATTTCGAATAAAATACAAAAACAGGCTTCATGGTGGGGTGTGCTGAAGAGAATCGTGTTGATATTAATTGATTTCTTCCATTGAAACAGTCTACTAATAGTGAACCATATTGAACATTTTTAAACTACAACCTCATAAATAATAATAGAAATCCAAGTACCCTTTTAAAAATTGGTCACTCACATCATGTTTCGGCTATATGATGCCATTATCAAGTGATTGGAAAATAAAATCACTTATTTTCCAATCACTTGATAATGGAATCATATAGCCAAAACATGTTGTGAGTAAACAATTTTTTAAAGGGTACTTGGATTTCTATTTTTATTTATATTCAAGAGTAGCCATAAAGAAAAAACTACAACCTTAGTTTATAATAATTATTATCCTTTCAATAACATGTAGGACATATGGGATGGGAGAGTAACATAATTGTTGGAAGCTGTTCATGTGATCATTAGGTGAGAATGAGGAAATGCATTTCTAATGTGGATTGCAGATACACGTTGCAAGTACAAGTTGCAGACTTCCATCGGCAACTAGCATCTGCAATCGAAATTGGCAATTTTTTATTGCCAACTCCGGTGTAAACGCGGCTTCACAATGAAGATTTTCCTCCTATTACCGCTGCAAAGTTTGAGAGCATGAGGAGCTGTCAGCTGAGAGGTATCATAGGACCGATGATTATACAAGAGGAGAGAAGCTGTTTCATTTGTATATTCTTTTCAATAATTGAGATTTGTTAATTAATACCA
>NC_052505.1:85042313-85135392 GCF_014356525.2 Nilaparvata lugens | reverse complement strand
TGGAAATCATAAGGAGGCAGAATCAGAAATTAAATAGTGAAAAGACCCAAAAAATGAGAATGAACTGGAAATTTTGGAGACGGAAAAGAAAGAATTTTGAGCCGGAAAACCACATGCACCATTCAAACTTGTTTAATAAACAATTCATTCATTTGAATTCATGATACTGTATCCACTCAACTTTCTGAAAGCACCGGCACAGAATAGACAGACAGAATGACATGGAATGGAACTGAAAATCAAAGCCTATCCAACCAATGCTTTTTATATGGCACAAATACTAGACACGTCACGTGACCTTAGGAAGTTCCAATCTTCTCCTGATTGGCTCGATTGGCAGTGAACGAGATCAATTGATCCGGATCAGTAAAGTGATCCGCCAACCTACCATAAATACTATTCACAATGCGGAACTTCTAACAAAATGGGGATTTTTGCGCCAGGGTACTAGCCGAGTTTCCATATGTATGTATACTGCGGCACCGGGTACCCTATATACTATACCTCACAAATTAATTGATGGAATACTGTATAGTGCAACCGATATTCTATGAGAGAAAAACTTGAAAAATTCATCATTTCAAACATATATTAACCGAATAAAACAAAGAAATGTTCTCATCACACAAAAAAAGATTGACAATATTTATTATGTTTATTTATTAGGGAGAAAATACCACAACATAACTCACAATACAAATAAAGAAACAATATAAAAACTTTAGTACCCTTTATTAAAAACTTTAAAATATTTCACAATTCAACTATGATAAAATTAATGAACTAATGAGAGAAGAATAGAACATTATGACGATTCAGTTTGATGACAGGTCACGCCATCAACTAGTGGCCAATGAACATGTGAGAAATTGGGCGAACAAAGCGAACACCACCCATTCGAGCACAATAGACATTCTGATTCTGATGCAGGTTGATTGAAGTGTCAAAACCAACGGTAGCTGCGCTGGTGTGGGCCAATAGACCGACCTCCAGCCCTATATATGTCATATATAATACTCCATATAACTCAAAGCGTAACCTTATTCATTCATTATACTACATTATAATATTGATAGTAATGCACAATGCATTATAAATTCAATGGAAACACCAACCATAAGATTACATATCCACATGTTGCTATAGAATTTGCTTAGAATGAATCGGCCTATTCATCGCAATATCGTTTCGCATAATATGCTTTCGATTGAAATTCAATCATGATATTCGCTGTTTGAATATGAGGCAACCAAATGTAATATCTTCGATGGAATATAAGATTAGGCCTACTTCAATCATTTGATCACCCCTTTTCCAGTGCATTAACTTCTGTCCCGCTTCATTCAATGGTTTTGTTAGCCCACCTTTCTCTTCTATGCTATGCTTTTCACTAAATAGATTTTTGTTCTCTCTGACAGTTGAATTCCATAAAATTCGGATTGTCGAATTTTGGATTTGATAGTGAAATTTTTGGACTAAATCAATTACAAATTCTAAAAGAAAGAGTTGCACAAAAGCCTGTTAAAGTTTAATTGTGATTAAATCTCATACGAAAACCATCCGAGAAGACTTCTTTTCGTAAAAGACTCCTCTGATTTATTTTCTTTGTATTTAATCTACATAATCTGTATAATATAATGAAGGAAAGGATTGGCTTATACACGTACGGGATAGGAGATTCACGAATGACGCATCATCACGTCTGAACTACTGGTCTGATTAAATTGAATTTTGCATATAGATTCTTAATTAACCGAGGATAAGCCTATTTCAAATTCTTCAAGATTTCAGTAGGCCAAGTTTTCAGTTTGTAAAGTGTTTTATTGGACCCTTGCGGAGCACGGGTTACTTACTAGTCATGAATAACATTTAACAGGCTTTTGTGCAACCGGGCCAGAGAGTTCCAAGAGAACTTCTAGATTTGAATTGGAAAAATTCAATAACCTGACATCTGATGTCAATTAACAAAGAAATTTGTTTCATTTTTTCTACATACTACCAGCAAAAGAGGAGTTAAGCTACACTAGGAAAATGGAATTATCACGTTAAAAATAACCGTCACAATTTGGACTATTCAATGCACTTTGTCCAAAAAAACCCAGAAAATGAAGGAATCTAAATAACCAATTGGATTGATTACAAATTCGGTAGCTGTTTTGGGGAATGACATTATAATTATTATTGTTCCCTTGAATGCAGGCAGGGTACGCCAATACACGACTCGCCTCACACCCAAGCTAATCAATCGGCTAGCCATCAACGTTTTAATTATCGCTAATTACAAACTCCCTAATTAATTGATTGGCGCTGGCCTCTCTTCTACAGTGGCTTTATTGTGAGTTTGTGCGCTGAAATAATACTCAATGTGTATTGTTTGGTTTGGAAAGTGATTAATTGAATGAACATTATTTCCGCTTGTTCCATGTTCCTGATTTACAACAACTTCCCGAGTATTATTAAAACTACAGTTTAGCCCACTCATTTCCATATTAGTTCTCTTCAGGGCATACAGTCCTATGTACACTATTCCTATGTATCCGTACTTGATTATATATGGAGATGTTTTCAATTCAAATATTCTTTATTCCATAAAGAATATTTGTTTTTTTATTAAAAAAATGGTTAAATTGAAATACAGACCATGTTACTAGAATACCCCTACAAGACTATTCGTCTGAGTGTAGGGGTGTGAGTTCCTGCTACAGTGGGTAGCCAATAGTCTATTCATAATGTATATAAATACTAGAACGTCCGACTTTGTTAACAAGAAAAATTCAATCATCAACCTAAGGAATTTACGTTTAGTTTGGTGGAGGTTTCTCGTTTACTGGCGTCCGAAAGTTACAAAAAATTACCAAAATAACTTTTACTTGAGTTATTTTTGGTAAACTTTCTCAAAAATTGATATTTTTGGTAATTTCAGTTTTATTCAATCATGAAGAATTTATCCCCAAAATTGAATAGATTTATCCCTTTGAGAATTTGAAATGATCTGTCCAAAAACTAGGGATGGGTATCGAAAGACAAAACATCGATGTTTTGAACATCGATGTTTTTTCACCTTAACATCGATAAGTGAAAAACATCGAACAGTAAACATCGATGTTTTTAAACATCGACATCGACGCATCGCCGTACATTCACGGATGATACGGAGACTATTATACAGAGTATTTTCAGAAGTAGTGTCGAACATTCTAGGGTATTGTTCCTGGATGATAGGAAACTACAAATGTCGTATTTGAAGTGTCCAAAACTCAGCGGTTATCCTTATAGCTACCATTTTCTTTTTTCACTTAGGAATTTTTATTCAAAATTTAATAATTTTGAATAAATAAATACTCAAAAGCATCAGAAACGATGAATGAATAGATTTTTATTAGTACCTATAATAATGTGAAAATGATACAATGCACAGTATATGATACTTTACACTTATTCTTGATAAAATGATAAAACGGGGCGAAATCAATTTGATTGAACCCACAACACTTCTGTTTAAGCTTACAGAAAATGAAGGATCTAAATAACCAATTGGATTGATTACAAATTCGGTAGCTGTTTTGGGGAATGACATTATAATTATTATTGTTCCCTTGATGCAGGCAGGGTACGCCAATACACAACTCGCCTCACACCCAACTACAATCGGCTAGCCATCAACGTTTTAATTATCGCTAATTACAAACTCCCTAATTATTGTTGGCGCTGGCTCTCTTCTACAGGGCCTTATTGTAAGTTTGTGCGCTGAAATATACTCAATGTAGTGTTGGTTGGAAAGTGATTAATGAATGAACATTATTTCCGCGTGTTCCATTCTGTTCCTGATTAACCCTTCCCGAGCATTATTAAAACTACAGTTTAGCCCACTCATTTCCATATTAGTTCTCTTCAGGGCATACAGTCCTATGCACACTATTCCTATGTATCCATACTTCATTATTATGGAGATGCTTTCAATTCAAATATTTCTCATTCCATAAAGAATATTGTTTTTATGAAAAAACAATGGTTACATTGAAATACAAAACCATGTTACTGGAATACCCCTACAAGACTGTTCGTCTGAGTGTAGGGGTGAGTTCCTGTTACAGTGGGTAGCCAATAGTCTATTCATAATGTCTATAAATACTAGAACGTCCGACTTTGTTAACAAGAAAAATTCAATCATCAACCTAAGGAATTTACGTTTAGTTTGGTGGAGGTTTCTCGTTTACTGGAGTCCGAAAGTTACAAAAAATTACCAAAATAACTTTTACTTGAGTTATTTTTGGTAAACTTTCTGAAAAATTGATATTTTTTGGAAATTTCTGTTTTATTCAATCATGAAGAATTTATCCCCAAAATTTAATAGATTTAATAGATATTACCAAATTTGAAATGATCTGTCCCAAAAACTGAAAATTTTAGACGCTCATATCTCAAAAATTAATGATCGGAAAAAATGTTTTTCTGAGAAAACTTTTTCATTTTGATAGCTTGATAGTATACAAATCTAAAAAAAACTTTGAAAAATACTACCAGTTGAATTTTTTTAGCCTTTTGCACAGCTTTAAGATTGCCAGCTACCCGTAGGCTATCTATTGGGTGTCCTGTGCTATATAGATAGGTTATTCAGGTTTCATTTCTTTCTCATCTTATATCAGCTACTCATTCTCAAGTTTCATTTCATCTATTAATCATCTCTCTATATGTCCATTCATGAAATCATCACAAATAGAAACGTTTGTACTTTATCATCATTACCTGGGCTTAAAATACTTAAAAGAGTTGCTTTTGTGAATAAATAAATGAACAAAATGAATACAAATTGATAAGATTTTTGTAAAATATTCTCAGGCTGAACAGAATAATACAATGATAATACGATTTTTGTAAAACATTCTCAATCAAAGGAATGTGATTATCATTTTAAATGTATTAGGAATAAAGAATCTTATATAATTTAAAGAGGGATGTGTTGTTATTTCTATATAATTACATGGTTTATTCTAGTTCAACTACCAACAATATTATCTTTAAAATATTTATATTTTATCATTTATTCACACCTATTTTTATTTATTTCTTAATTTTGTTCACAGCAACCGAAGATGTAAATGTTTATGGGAAATTGAAAAATGATACACTAGTCATGAGGAAAAATTGGTAATTAGTATTTTTTATTTCAAGTAACCCTTTTTTAATATGGGGGAGTGATGAGAATTGTGTGAACGGCTTAATATTTCATACACGAGGACTATTTGACGGTATTTTCATCCTCACTTAGTCCGGGATCTTACTCAATGGAAAAATACTCCTTTCCTTTGACTTCTGTCCACCATTTTACGGGTAAGTTCATTCTATCAATGGAAATAAATGGGCTTACGGTACATGATTCAATATGAGATTTTAAGATAAAATGAATTGGGAGACCTACACCGGTATCTCAAACGGTAAAGAATATTCACATTATTTGAAAACACTACTTATAAATCAATAAAAAATTAAACATTTGAAAAGGCCTGCAGTACATTGGAAATCTGCACTATAAAATCTTATTTATGTTTCCAAAAATTTATTGTAACATCTACTCACATCCGAAACACTTTGAACAGTAAATTTTCACTAGCCTGATTTTTATTGTAGATCTACTCATTTCTCTTGAAATTTCGTATTTAAAACTTGTAGAGTACCGTGAGACCACATTCCCATTGGAATAAATTTACTAACATTAGAATGCTTGAACAAAACTTTCAAGTCACAGAACAGTAGTTCGGTAATATAAGAAATATTAAGCTGTTTCCATAGTTCTCAACAACGCTGTGCCGTATACAAAACATATTGAAGAGATAAGGTGAGGTCTATTTGGATTTATGTTCACTCTTTGGAATTTCATTTGTATTAATTTGATCCAATATCTTCCTATATTTATCCTTCTATAGGATAAATTATTGTGTTAGATATATTTCAAATATAAAATACGAGTTTTTCCACATAATAGGCTATCCATTTTTTATGTTATCATTACTTTCATCCAAAATTCAACACTGATATTGATATACAGAGTGAGTCATATGTATGGAAACCTTCAATAAATTGGAGACTGTTGTAGATATAATACTGTAACTTCCAGGATAAGCTATTGGTCAAATACTCTACCTTTAGACGTACAACTGAATTTCAACCCCTCATAAGGGGGTGATTTAGGAGTTGTAACTCGAATATTTTATATGCAAACACCCATTATGTGGTACATCATTCTAAAGGTCTTTTTAAAACAAGAAAGATGGCATCAATAAAAATGTTCTATGATACTTTTATCTAAAATGGCGGCTGATTATAATTTATCAATATAATTATTATTTCTTCTAAAACTCAAACTTCAATCAGCCGCCATTTTGGATACAAGTATCATAGAACATTTTTATCGATGCCATCTTTCTTGTTTTAAAAATGCCTTTAAGATGATGTACCACACAATGGGTGTTTATATTTGAAATATTCTAGTTACAACCCCTAAATCACCCCCTTATGAGGGGTTGAAATTCAGTTCGACGTCAAAAGGTAGAGTATTTGACCAATAAGTTATCCTGGAAGTTACAGTATTATATCTACAACAGTCTCCAATTTATTGAAGGGTTCTCATAGATATGAATAACTCTGTATATCAAGTCAACCTAATAACAACGACAAATCTAAAAAGACGAGATTTCCTAAATAATATAAATTGTTCCATGTTATCATCATTTTTTAAATCCGTAATTCGAGGTAGCCCTGACTCAGCAAAATAGCAGGCCCGATGAGTTGATAAAATTGGACAGAGGGTAGCTGAAACAGGTCAGCAAGTCGGATTCAGTGTCCTGATAAGACAAGAGGCTGAGTGCAAAATCAATAGCATGGGCATGGGCCTAGTTATGCCACCGTGCCATTAATTGCTAATTTGCGGTTGCAATTTCTGGCATGCCAACACGGTTCCGCTCTGACGGATACACACGGCGCTGTTTAAACTGCAATTAATTATGCTGATTCGAGGATTGAAGGATTGTCGAATCGATATCCTGGTTGGGAAAAAATATACTCACTAATCTGAAACACCCACAATGGGCCCATATATGCACCATCTCAGTCTAAACGGAGATAAATCAGATGTTCGTTTAAGCCCATTATGAAACACGCTATATAAAGCGGGAAGTGGGACTATGCCTACATTACAGGAGGGGGTAAGAATACAAGTGGTCCAAGTGACATTTTTCATTTTTTTGAGTTAGCTACAGTGATCGATAGCTGAAAGTGGTAAAAATCTAGTATACAAGAGGTATAAGTCTAATCAGTGCTGACATCTGGTGTAAAATTTGTAAACTACATGTTCAAACAGCTGTTTATTTGATTAAACAAGGGGTCCAAGCAGTATTTGCTTGGTGACATGGCTTAATCAAGGTTAAATTTGATTTGATGGATACGAGCAACCGTTGTCCTGTAAACAAGGGATCCTTGTTTTATTATATTAAATTAACATACAAGATAAGATACATAGTGAAACATTATAAACATAAGGTGAGCAGTAGTTATATTAGCTGGGTCTTGTATTGGTTTACAACAGCTTCTCATGATAGAAATATTTCTATTTTCTATAATTTGATTTTCCTATAATTTATTTGTCAATTTTAGTTTCTTAAAAAGAAGGATATCGTGACAACCAATACCTACTATTACTATGTAATAGGTATTTGTAATTGGTATTGGTCCAAGTGACTTGGATCCCTTGTTTACAGAACAACGGTTGCTCGTATCCATCAAATCAAATTTAACCTTGAATAAGCCATGTCACCAAGCAAAAGATACCTCAAGAACCAATTAGTGAATCAGATAATATTGCAATGAGGTCATTAATCACTGTTCAATTGCTGGTAAATTTGATAGATTTAGGTGTAGCTAGACAATAGAATTTGTTTGGTAAACAAGGGGTACAAGTGATACTTCTTATCACCATTTAACTGATAATTGAGAAAGGAGAGCAATTTGAGACATGAAACTGTACGTTTGATTTGGTAAAAGTACACTGAATAGTTATAGGAATAGGTGAATATCATTTCCATATTCATTTCATGAATGAAGAATTAATGTAAGTAAACTTTAGGCTCAATTTTCTCGAAACTAACAATATGACTCTTGGACCCCTTGCATTATAACCCCTTCACATGTGATCATAGTAGATTACCGCACCGTTAGACGTAGATGGTGCCCAAGAGCCCAAGTATTTCAATTTCTCAAACATTCTTCTGAAGAAATAACTGTGACGACGATTCATTCAGTTGAATCGACAGGAAAAAACACACATTTGTGTCTGAATCTCAAAGAGTTTTCATTTTTCTCTAAATGTTGATTGATTGATTGAGTACTTTATTTATGTAGATTACAATATATACTGGCTTATACACTTATATACAATAGCTTACAATACAGCAAAATTATAGATGAATTTACATAATATAGACTAAGAAAATATTTATTGAAAGTATATGATATGAAAAAGTAATTTGTAATATAATAACTATGGATAATTATATTGTTATGCATCTACATAAATTGGCGGAGCTTGGACATATCAATGTCCATTCTTCGGAAAGAATATTAAAAATATCCTCCCCACTAACTCTCTACCAATTGATGAGAGAATAGCAGTCAAATCATGCACAGTTTCTCAAACTTAAAAATAAAAAGCTAGCCATATAGGTTAGCTAAAGAGCTTTAGCTGAAGGATAAGGGATAATATTATATTAGAGATACCATAAGATCTCATTTTTCAAATTCACTCAAATGTTAATTTCTAAAGTAGCTTGAAAGTTATTTTTACAAAGAAAAACTAGTAAAATTTGGACATTGTTTTCGAACAAAAACAAATTCTGAAGAATGACAGACATTTTACTCTATCAAGCTAGTCTTGCCGCATATATCAGTGTCAGTGAAAATATTATTCCTATTAGTTTCAATGAAACTATCCCCACTCAGTCCAGCCAACCAAGTATGAAGAGTCCCATTAGAACACATGGAAATAATATTCTCACTGTCAGTACCGGACATATTCACTGACATGTGTAAATCCAGCTATATAAACGTTTACAAACACCTTGAGACTATTTTTATGAGGTTATGGTTATGTTACGTCAAGACACAGTTATACATTAACAAAACAGATATTTGCACACAATGACGTTTAAAAGCTACAAACTCCTGAGTTCACGTCAATTAAACTGATAAAAACGGAATTCAACCTCTCTCCACAATAAATTACTATATTCCCCAAGCTTGAAAACAGTACCTACACGCTACGTAGAACATGCCATTCACCAGAGTGCAATAGCTTATGAGAAATTAGTATACTCTAATGACAGTCTAAGAATGTGAGGATCATTAATGATATTCAAGTCAAGTTGAAGACACGTCCCGAAAGTGTTTTAGAGGCATAACACGTTCAAGTAGCTGAGTTGCCAGAGCATGTGACTACTGTCAATTAGAAACGGTACTGTATATACATCACAAAGATCTCACGAAACTTCGTGCGTTTCATTCAAAACACTGTGAGAAACGCCGATCTTATAGCATTGCAATTTCAAATATCATGCACTCCTTAGAAGAGTGAAGAGGTATTACAGTTCTTGATGGTTCTTTTGTTATGACTGTGGGTGAGTAATCAGTGTCAGATCTGTCCTGGGCCTGAGATAATATCAACATATACATATGACATAACATATTATGTGAATACAGACGTCTGTGAAGTGCTGTGTCTATGTTGTGTCGAGCACAAAACATTTTGAGACAATTGCGAACTAGCCGAGATGAGACCATCACAAATTACCTATATCTTAGTTATTGTGGATAAACTTATAAGCCAGCATATAAATTGTACTCACATGAATAAAAATTTAATTTGAACTTTCAAGCATAACCTTGGACATGTTTATTCATTATCAAAATTTGGGAATAGAATAGTTTTGGGCCAAGCTTGTTGTTCGTTCCCGATCATATTTGTATATGATTTGTGATAATTGTATCCACAAATGAATAAATAAAGGGATCTAGATTCAAGATTCAAGATTCGTTTTATTAACCATCAGGCTACAATTATGGCATTAGGCAAGTCATAATACATACTTTTCAAAAGTAGGCTACACACAATTGAACAGAAAATCATACCTGATAAAGCTTAAAGCATATCTACATTACATTCAATTCAGGTATTCAGGTATTCCTCGAGTGAGTAATAGGCATTATTTTTAGATTAAAGCATATATAAAAGGCATTATATTAAAGCATATCTACATTACATTCAATTCAGGTATTCTTCGAGTGAGTAAAAGACATTATTTTTGAGATAACTGTATACAATTTTCTTAAATTTGTTTGAAGGCAGATTCCTGGTTGTTTGAGGCAGTTTATTATACAATTATATACACTGTTGGAAAGTATGGCTTCTCATAGTTTTATTGAGTCTGATTTGTGGTGCTACAATGTTCCTACTGTTCCTGGTATTATATGCATGGTAATCTTCATGAATGGAAAAATTTTCTGAGCTTTCCTTGACGTGAATTAAATTGGAATAAATGGAGAGAGATGGAAGGGTTAGTATACCCAAATTATGGAAATGTGGCCTGCATGAATCTCGCCTGTCGGGCCTGAAATGGAATAATATAAGGATGCTTGAATTCTTCTTATTTTAAAATTCCTATCTAAATAGGTACTTAAAAGCTGATCCAGTATTGCATAGAAATCTGTAAAAACTTTTAGTGACCGTTTAGACATTGATTTTAGGAAATACTAAACTTGAATCACCATCTTGCATTATCAAACTTGAATCAAATAAACAACTTATACCGAAATTTACTTATTTATGAATTATGAATAAATTATAATTACGTCTAATCCAGTATTGCATTGTAATTTTGAAAAAAAATTAAATGTACCGTTTTAGAAATTGATTTTAGGAAATACTAAACTTGAATCACCATCTTGCATTATCAAACTTGAATCAAATAAACTTATACTGAAATTGAATTATGATAGAGTATTTTAATAGGTCTAATTGATTTGTTTATTCATTATAGGAATGACTAGTACCCTCTTTTTACTTATGACACTTGAAAAAAGCATGAGTAGGTACTCGAAAATACGATGATTTTGTTGTAAAAAAAGTGAAAAGGTGGTACTAGCAATAATTTCTGTAATAATTGATATTTGATTGTAGGAGCAGCATTATCGAAACGGCAGCAATGGCGGAGGCGGTAGCGGCAGCGCGGAAGTGTTCCGCGAGCGTATGTCGGCGCGGATGGCGGCGCGACGCACGCACTTGCACGCGGCATGCACGCGTCTTGGCCTCCTCCTGCCCGCCAACGACACACTGCATCGGCCCAACCCTTGGGAGTTCTTCATCAACCGCAAGCACCATCTCATCTGGTGCAACGTATTCAAGGTAACCTTCTATTTAAATACACATACTTTATAGGTCACTATTTATATTCAAGGTCATTACTTTCAATTTCAATACACTTTATAGGTCACTATTTATATTCAAGGTCACTTTCAATTTCAATTTTCAATACACTTTATAGGACACTATTTATATTCAAGATTACAACTTTCAATTGCAATACTCATTATAGGTAAATATAATTCGAGGTCACCACTTTCAATGTTCACACACTTTATAGGTCACTATTTATAATCAAGGTCACTACTTTCAATTTCAATGCACTTTATATTCAAGGTCATTATTTTCAATTTCAATACACCTTAAACTTTGTATTCAAGGTCACTACTTCGAATTTCAATACACTTCATAGGTCACTTTAAAAGGCCACAACTTTAAATTTCAATTCACTTCATATTTAAGGTCACTTCTAGCAATACACTTCATATTACTAGCAATTTTAATACACTACAGATTATAGATTCAGTTGTTTAAACAGAGTGTTTTAAACCAACGAGCCTCGTGAGTGCTGTCCTGATATAAAAATAAAGGAAGGAAGTTCAGTACACATGGATCCACCGATGCTTTGTTACCAAGATGAACATGGCGGAATATTGCACATTTTTATTAAAATTTTCAATTTTATATCATAGTAGTGTCCTAATGAGGGTACTGATGATCAATAATTCTCAAGTGAAACTCAAAAATAGTATTCAGAGGAGCTTATTAGCTCTTTGAATGGTTTTACTTCACTTAACTTACTTACAGTAGGTACTTTACTTACTCTACTTTTCTTGTTCGTCACAATTATTAAACTGCATTAAGGGAGCAACGATCCCACAGTATAGACACGTCAAAGTTTAATTTTTACCTTTAAATCCAGTTAAAGTTTACCTTTAAAACAGTATTTTAATTGACTTGTTATAACTTGTGTGTGAAGGCTTCTTACACCCCACATTTATCCGGTACTGTACTTGAATTCCAGTACTTTGAACCGTTAAATACAGTACGAACTTACTTTTACACTCAAAGTTATTACTTTATTCTGGTTTACTTTGAGTAAATCATTTTACTCACAGATTTTATTTAACTTACTTCAAGTTATTACTCTACTTTTAATGGGTTTGTTTTATGTGTGAAAACAGATGCTAATCAATAAGTGCACAACCTCAGATAGAAGTGAGATAAAATATATCAACCTTATATTAAAAAAAAAAAAAATCAGGACACGATCAGAAAATGACGTTGTAGAATTGATGTAAAGTAAAATGAAAATACAATACTTTTTGAAACGTCAAGTTTTATCAGGCTATGCCTGTTGTCTTCACCCAATCCTATTATATTAAGCGAGCAATTTCTGTATTTTTATATCTGGTTATTTATATTTATTTATGATTATTTATGTTCAACGGATCTCGAAAACGGCTTTCACGATTTCCACGAAACTTAGAACATATAGTAGGTTTATGATACAAACATTCGATTGCACTAGGTCTCATCCTTGGGAAAACTCGCTGAACGACATTAAAAGGATAATTCATCCTTGGCTGAAACAGCTGAGACTTTCGTCGTCTGTGGATAGTAAAAAAGTGAATGAGTGAGCGAGTGAATAAGTGAAAAATCAAAATATCACATCCCAAAATTCATAAGATGACATATAGCCAGTTGTGAAATATAAACACGATCATTTTTGTTCTGTTTATCAATAAATAAAAATAACGAGCGAAGCTCGGTGCCCCGATATTCATATTATACTGTAACAATGATTTGTGATTGTCAATGGAATAAATAAATAAAATAGCTACCACCACTGCTAAAGTTATTTTCACACCTAGTGTAACGTAGCTAGAAATACATCTTCGGAAGACGTAGCCATCATATCCCAATGTTAAATCTGATAGGAAATCAGAATTATTATGCCTTCTGATATAAGGGCACAATGAAGTTCATTTTCATTTTTGAATATCAATGTGTTTGTTATGCAACGCAATTTATCTTTTGTTTAATATTTCTTATGTACTTGATAGTTGTTAGCTTATTATTCTCATCTTGTTGATGATCTTTTTGCTAATGATCTGTAAATATTGTGAATTGGATTGAATAAAATTTGAATTTGAAATTTTGTGACTATTTGTTGAATGTTTTTAGGCGGCATCTTCATCATGGATGTACAATTTCAACATTCTAGCCGGGTACACGCCGGCCTACCTGCGTCGCACCAACACGGTGGCACTGACCCTGGCTCGCCGGCGCTACCCTCGGCCAAGCCTCGCCCAACTGCGCCACGCACTCAACGAGTCGCTCGCCTTCCTCGTGGTGCGCCACCCCTTCGAGCGCCTGCTCTCCGCATATCGCGACAAGATTCAGGGCGCTTGGCCCAACACGCCGCACGAGAAGCTCGGACAACATATTGTCAGCATGTACCGCTTCGCCACAACCCAACAGGTTAGGTTAGGTCAACATCTTCCTATTCATGATCATCAACCACTAATTTATAATGGTGTTATTAAAGTAATGGGGATAATTCCCACTATTAAGTATTGCTTTATTCAATTAAATTGAATATTTATAGCGTTGATGTACCCTGTTTATGTAATCCTTCTATTATATTCGGTTTTTAATCAAATCAGATTCAAAATTTCTAGTTTATTTACTTCTGTACTGAAATGTGGACTCAAATCAATTCAAGTGGATAGCATAACCCATAATTTTTATTCATTCATAACTCTACCTTCATTGCATCCCATCATTCATCCCATCACTTAGGCTTAAAATACTTCTAGAAAGTCGCCTTTGTAAAATAATAAAATAAAATAAATAAATATATATTCTATAATATGTTGCATTTTTCTATGTAGATGAAAAATTCAATTTATAAAACTATTTTATTTAAATATTATATTTTGGTAGTTCATTTTTATGTTTATTCATAGTCAACAAACGATTTGGCAAACAGTGCAACGGTGGAAAAGGATAGAGTTTGTCAGATGACAGACAAGGAAAGTAGACCAATGTGAATCAGATGTTGACTTAGGCCCATATGCAGATACTCGGTTTAACAGAAATCCCAGCTGTTCGTTTAAACCCCGAATGAAACACATTATGACAAATGCATCCATATCTACAAGTGAACGTGGTTTAACTTAAGCGTGATGTTAGCATATGGTCCTTTACAACATAAATTATTTATCATTATATATATAATAAATAAATGAATCTGTAATAAATTTCACAGCTATCAAATATATATATATATATATATATATATATATATATATATATATATATATAAACAGGAGACACGATATAAATAGATTGAAAACACTTAAAAACTTACATTAGAAATGGGGGAAATTTTCGGAGACTGAGTCTCCTTTCTCAACGGAGCACAGACTGCAGTTTTGAATCCAACGGTCGTGTGACCACAGAGTACGCACGGAGACTCAATTGTAGCAGCAGAGACCACAGACGGATGGAGAGAAAAAGGGTACAGATTCAGGGGACATTATGGGGTATTTAGGGGGCGGTTACAAACGGGATATTTAAGATTTGAGTGAGTTATGAATAAGGAAAGGTGTAGCTTATGAATTGATAGAAAAGAGGAGATTTAAAATTAGAAATCATAAAAGAATTAGACTAAAATTGGAGAAAGGAATGGTCAGTCTTCATTCCTTTCTCCAATTTTAGTCTAATTCTTTTTTGATTTCTAATTTTAAATCTCCTCTTCTCTATCAATTCATAAGGAATGGTCAGTCTTCATTCCTTTCTCCAATTTTAGTCTAATTCTTTTTTGATTTTTAATTTTAAATCTCCTTTTTTCTATCAATTCATAAGCTACACCTTTCCTTATTCATAACTCACTCAAATCTTAAATATCCCGTTTGTAACCGCCCCCTAAATACCCCATAATGTCCCCTGAATCTGTACCCTTTTTCTCTCCATCCGTCTGCGCCGCGTAATCTGTGGTCTCAGCTGCTACAATTGAGTCTCCGTGCGTACTCTGTGGTCACACGACCGTTGGATTCAAAACTGCAGTCTGTGCTCGGTTGCTCGGTTGAGAAAGGAGACTCAGTCTCCGAAAATTTCCCCCATTTCTAATGTAAGTTTTTAAGTGTTTTCAATCTATTTATATCATGATATCGTGTCTCCTATATATATATATATATATATATATTATATATATAATATATATATATATATATATATATAATATATATTTAATCTAATACTGATAATATAAATTTGATTTATACATTTTGAAATGTATATACTGTACTCCACGCAAGGTGAAGCTGATTTATTGTGAGGGACACCCCACCAAAAAATGTATTCAAATATAATAATAATAATAATGAATACTTCAAGAGGCATAATGATGTGCTGGCATACTGCACCAGGACCTGGCATTAAGGCATAAGTTGATTGTTGAGAAAGTCCCTTACTATCAATATGCTCTAACTTCAATAGTAGAAAACAGTATCCACACGCTGTATTGGGACAGATCTGTGCTGACTGACAGAACGATTCCACATAACAGGCCAGATTTAATCCTGATGAATAAGCTGACCAGGGAAACAGTCATCAGGGTGCCTCAAGAAACATGATCTACTTGATGCATCAGGCAGTGATGCTCAACACTGTATCAATGGTTATGGCATTCTTAAACCTAGCAGCAGAATAATTCATAAAAAGTCTTGTCATAGACTGATTTTGATGAAAAACTCACATGGCAATGTGATGAAAAATGAAAATAATAATAATCCGATTAAATAGTGTATTATACCTTATTCCTAACCTTATACCTAACCTAACCTAACCTAACCTAACCTAACCATAATCATAGCATGAATTTTAGTCACGGTATCTGGGAGATATCTTACTGAAAGAAACTAGAGCTGGCAATTTTCCTTTTAGGCTACACTAGAAACAGTAGCTCAACTTCGAGTTGACTTGAATATTAATATATATTAAGGTACTTTCCACATAGTTTACACATTGGATGAACATTTTTGTTCCAGGATAAAAAGTCAATGAAATCGAAAAAGTCCTACAATCCAAGATGGCCTACATTCTCGGAGTTCGCGCGCTATTTGATAGACGTCCATAGGAAAGGCGAAGTTCTCGACATGCACTGGACTCCAATCATCGAGTTCTGTACGCCGTGCCACATCGAATTCGACATCATTGCCAAGTTCGAGACACTCCATGTAAGTAAATTCCTACGCCGGCGCCACACTCTTCCCGAGCACGAGAGTAAGGATGGCTACTATGCCAGTATTGTAATTTAAATATTCAATTGAATGTTCAATATTTAAATTTAAATATTTTTCAATTATTAAATTTGGACATCTATACATAACGAAATAACACACATTTTCTATGTATGTCTATGTCTAGACGACATGCAGTCAAATATTTCTTTAACTTCATGCCGTGTTTAAATAAATGGAAAAAAGTGTGTTAATATCGCAGCTCGGAATGGATCGAGAAACCATCACAATGAAATATTCGCTTGAAGGAGCTTGCTTGAAAAGTAGAGAGAAATTTGAATTGATAAGAAAATTTATTGCTGGGACAAAAAATGTCAAAATTGTTAACTCTAATTTGATAGAATTTTTTCCCCAAATTTTAAGAAAAATTCGTCACCACATTCTCTTCAATCCTTTAAGTCTTAGAGCTCAATTTATTTTCATAGAATTAGTTTCATTCAATGTTCAATTATTACACTTTGAGGATAATGCAAAATATTGTTTTATTAACACATGGCGTATAATGATCATTTCTACTTATCTTAATAATAATGTTTAAAATTATAATTTGGTGGCAATGCTTATATATTTTGATTAATATTGGTAAGTTGTCTGGTTTTTAATTATGATAAGATGAATTTTATTTCCTGTTCTAGGAAGACCAAAAATACCTGATAGATTTAGCAGGCTTGGGACACATTATAAAGCCTGAATGGAAGAATCCTAGTAAAGGAAGAAATACGAAAGAAGTGATTAGCACATACTTCTCTCAGCTAACAATTCGCCAAATGATACAACTTTACAACATCTACAGGTAATACGGTATCCATTATTAAATTTATTAAAATTTAAAATTATTATTTTAACAACAAATAAAAATCTAATAATAGGCCAACTGTCAAATTAAGATCATGCAGAAAATCTGTTCTTTGAAACCATATTTTTTATTAATATTTGATATCGATTCATTATTTCCTTGAGTTGGAAACCAAAAATGTTAGAGTGAAAAATGTGAGTTTTGAAATTCAACCTTTTCTGTTTATACAGGTTCAAATACAAGAAATGTGTCTCGATCTTATTTCTTAGTACCGTATTGTAACCTATCTTATCAAGTAACACATATTCTTTTGGAATTTATAGGCCCACAGATCAAAGTATCTTGTATCTTGAAGATCAAAGTATCTAAATCCTTCTGACAGGATTTATTAAATTCGACAACACAGTCGATGCAGAGTCAATTTTAATATATCCAGTCATATAGGCTTGATTGAAAACATTGAAATTCTGCACAATTTGACAACACTGACATATTCATCTTATTTAAGTAGTATAAAAAGTATTAATGACTCTATAAAATGGCGGTCTTTCATTTTCAAACATTTCTAAACCATCGATCTCTCAACCAGACCTCAGTGGGAACACCTGTAAAGCATATTATTGACGTTGGTGTTCGAAAATATGAAATTAAATCGATCAGGTCAAATCCTAAATACATCTACCTATTGTACACCGAATATTTGAAAATAATTAAATAAACGTTTGAAGTTTCTATTTGGGTCGAGCTTTCTTGAATAATAAATAATTAGCAGAAGGTGGAAAATTATTCATTCGAAATATATTTTGGGATAGCATACGTCAATGTGTTTTCAATTCACAGAAAAACTTTGAAAAATATTATTGGAGTTGCCGGAGAAAATTATGAATAATTTCAAATAAAACTTTTAAAACTATGATATATTTTAGGATAGTTTAAGTAGCGTATTCTCCCTGAGAAGTTTCACCCTGAAAATTTCTTGTGATTGTAAACCCACATTAAACCATATTTCAATAAATTACGGCTATTTGTTGCCAATTTCATGAACAGCACAGCAAAATTTTGTCGTCAACTTGTAGAGATCCTTGTTTCCAGATTGGTTTGAAAGTAAGTATAATTGCTTTTAATTACTCAGTTCCCGACTTCAGTCATCATTTTGGATTTGTCTCTTTTCACTTTACAACATAGCAGGTGACACGTGCTTCGCAAGGGTCTAAGTAAAAACTTTGTAATATACGGTAGCTGAATTAATTTAAACAATTAGATACGGGGAAACCCTAATTGCATTGCAATGTGATACAGGCTTCCAAAATTACATACTGAAAATCCCTAACATACTTCACCTACTGAAATCTTTAACCTTTCGGCAGTCGCGCTGTTGTGAAGAGTACAACAGTGTCAGTTTTTTTGCTGCACAAAACTATTAAATGGGGTGGTGTCAGTGAATGAGTCACCAATGCATTCCAAAACTTTCCCCCATCACTCCACTGAGTTGCAATATCAACCGAGCAATGGTTCAGTCTTTAGGTGCCATTTAGTCGCGACAGTGCATAAGTCGCACTGTGCATAAGATAGGGAAAGACTGTATACGGGGACAGTAAACGAAACAATAACACAAAATTGATAGCTTTGCTTGATGTACCTTATTGGGCTATGAAATGGTAACCATCCAAATTTTCATAGGCGTAAAATAAACCAAGTAGATGGAAATAGTATATTTCGCACCTAGGGCCGAAAATGAGATATTTCCGGCTCGAAATCGGTTTTTAAGTCCGAGGCCGTAGGCCGAGGACTAGAAAAGATTGAGAGCTGGAAATACATTTTTGCCCATGGTGCGAACGCTATTTTTCGCCACACCCAAAAAAAACTTCCCAATATATAAGAATTAAAAAATAAATAAAATTCAAACAGCCTATTTTGATAGTTTGAATCTTGGTTATGACAACTTTTACTGTCAATTAATTTCAATATTAATAATTAATAATTTACAATAATCACCATATTTTTATACTATTAATATTAGGCGCGAGCTTTGCGCCCGGTGCAATATCATGGATAGATGGATGAATAGAATTTTCATTACTATTTTGAAATAATGTGATGAAAAAATTAATATAATTGCATATTTCACAGTTTTGTCTCAAAATATATCTAAAAAATTGATTGAAATATAAATTACGGTAACTAATATAAAAAATAGGTATTAAAAGTCGAAATTCATCGACAAAAAAAAAGTCATTGACCGAGATTCGAACCTAGATCATGTTTGTTATTCACTGAGCTTTGAGTTCTGACTGATGTACGCCTTTACGCTCTCGGCTATTCCGTACTGTTGAACGTTGAGGCCTGACTGATAACCCTTAGCATACACGTAATACTGTAATACTAGACTTCTAAAAAAGTTTACTTCACTCCTAAAAAGCGTACCGTACAACAGACTTTGGCTCATGACTTATATTATTAAAATTAATATTATTATCTGTCTCACAATAAAATTTTCACTCTGAATTAAGTCAGATAACGTAGGCTATGTAGGCTACTATAATAATAGAGTATAGCGCAAATTTGAAGCCGGTTTGCTGGCATTTTCACAACAAAATATTGCTCTGAAAATAGTTAAATCATAGAGAAAACGTTCGAAGATTCAATCTTGAGTGGGCCTAATGTTTTCTCTATATGGTTTAATATTGCAGAAAATTATCTAAAAGTTTTAATAATGAATTACGGAAAAATTACTAGGAATTTTTCAGTCAAGGCTGAGTTTCACCAGTAGGCTTACCTTAAACTTCAGATCTGTGCTGTATTTGCTTATTATTATTGTTGATTGTATTGCATTAAGAAGTGGAATTCGATAATAAAAAAGAAATAAATATTGATACAATTATTGTACTTTGAATTCAAATTCGATTCTTCACTTTCAAATACTTGCGATACGTACCTTTCTGACAATGGACAATGTAGCCAACATTATATTGTTCAGGCTATGGAGATATATCATCGTATTCTATTGTTTGATATCAAAAACACAATAATAAATATTAAATTATGAAACAGTAATTTATAAAATATATTATTATAGACATAATACCGCGATTCACGATACATAATTATATAGATTATTACAGTCATTATGAGATTATCTCTCTATGATTTTTGTGAGATCGGACACGATCAGCTGTTATTCAAGGTCATTTTACAGCCCTAGGGCCGTAAAGTTTTACCGGCCTGGTCGGAAAACAATCACTTTCGGCCTCCATATGACGCACGTAAACCAGCTCATTACATCCAAGTGTGGCGAAAAAGTAATTATACAATTAATTAATATGTTTTGACAGTAAACATAGTACTTAACACTTGGAAAATTGGAAGGTTAAGGAAGACTACCAAAGTCAAGGTTAAGACTATACCGGAAGGTTGAGGAAGAATATGAAATAGGCCTATAACCATCCTTGGTAAAGTGAGAATCAATATGAAAAATTTTCATGTTAAACAGTCAAGTAGTTCAGACGTGATGATGCGTCATTCATGAATTTGTGTATAAGCCAGTTCTTCCCTTTATTATAGCATAGATTACAAATATTATCATCAATTCAGTTTAGACAAAATGATGATATATTTCATGATAACAAGAGTTTGCTTTCTTAGATCTTCTTGAACAATTCTGTATGAATGGGTGATTGAGATAAGTTTAGATTAGAGTTCTTTATTTATGTATCTATCTATTGGCCCTTTAGAGCGAAAATGGCACTCACTGACTGACTGACTGACTCACTCACTCACTCACTCACTCACTCATTCACTCACTCGCAGAGCTAAGAATCTACTGGACCAAAAACGTTCAAATTTGGTAGGTATGTTCAGTTGGCCCTTTAGAGGCGCAATAAGAACGGATTTGGAAAAATTTCCAAAGATACGCCCAAAATCTGCATTTTTCCAGCGTTTTTTTAGCTTTGTCATTTTTATCGAGAACAAATGAACAGAAAATTTTCAAATTTAGTACAGAAGCTCAGCTAGGGTGTAATAATGTTGTGTTAGAAGGAATTTGCAATAACGTCAAAGATACGCCCAAAATTGGCGTTTTTCCAGCGTTTTTTGCTTTTTCTCAGATTTATCGAGAACAAATGAACAGAAATTGTTCAAATTTAGTACAGAAGCTAAGCTAGGGTGTAATAATGTTGTGTTAGAAGGAATTTGAAATAACGCCAAAGATACACCCAAAATTAGCATTTTTTTGCGTTTTCTCAGTTTTCTTCATCAAGTAATAGACAGAAAATGTCCACATTTTAGATAGAGGTTTAGGTAGGGTCTAAAAATGTTGTGATGAGGTGACTTTAATATTTCATCAAAGATACGCCCAAAATCAGCGTTTTTCTCAGCTTTTCTGCGTTTTCTCAGTACTTTGACTTTCTGATAGAATGGAGCATGCTCAAAGGAAAAATGCAGGCGAGCAAAGCGAGCCCGCTGATCTCATTTCTGGACGATCCAGTCGGGGGTCCAGGGGGCGGAGCCCCCTGGCTAGACGGATATGGCAAGCGAAGCGAGCCTGACGGCTAGTGTTAAAATATTTACTGGCTTATACACTCTTCTTCTTCTTCATCTTTGGCTGTGCCTTATCCCATTTAAATGGGGTCGGCATTCCTTCCTCTTAGTCTACCTCTCCACAAAGCCCTATCCAATGTTTCCTCTCTCCTCCAACCACTCATTTCAGCAAGTCAGCAAGTCAGCCGCTATTCTATCTCCTCACCTCATCCTAGGTCTACCTCGTCCTCTCACACCATCCAAAACCAAATCCTGCACTCTTCGTCCAACATAATCCTACTCCCGTCGCTGTACATGCCCAATCCACCTCATCCTTGTCTCCTGCATTTTCTTTCCCAGAAGTCCAACTTTTACAGTGCCTCTGATCAATTCATTTCTTATTTTATCTCTTCTTGTAACCCCACACATCCATCTTAACATTCTCATCTCAGTCACTTCCATCTTTCGTTCCTGTTTCTTTGAAATGGGCCATGTTTCGGTTCCATACAGCATAGCTGGCCTCACAACTGATCTATACACTTTTCCCTTCATTTGACAATTCACTCTCTTATCACAAAGAACACCACTCATTTTTCTCCAGTTCATCCATCCACAGTTTATTCTATGCTGTATTTCCACATTAAGCCCTCCATCTCTCTGTACACTTGAACCCAGGTACTTGAAATTTGCAACTGGTTGGAGTTGGTTTCCTTCAAGCTGTAAGGGTAGCCCATCATTGTTTCCCAATACCATGTTCTCTGTTTTTGATCGGCTAATTTTCAGTCCCCTTTCCTCCAAAGTCTTCCCCCAGCTTTCCAGCCTTTCTTTCAACTGATCTTTGGTAGGTTCACAGAGCACGATGTCATCTGCAAATAGCATGCACCATGTTGCTGGCCTCTCGACTACTGGCTTATACACTAATTCACATTAAATGACGGTATAGCTAATTATTCAACGAATTTCACAAAGTATAGAAATTAATCAATGAGAATGAATATTGAATGCAATCAGAATAACGATAATACTTTTACTTTTACTTTTAACGATTTTACTTGATTAACTCGCTAATAACTGTTTTGGCTCTTTTTTCAGGTTTGATTTTGAAGTTTTCGACTACTCTTTGGACGATTACACCCGAATGGCGAAGCTGGAGCCGTCTAGTCCCACTTCTTTACCTTGATCGTGCCTCAAACAGAAGCTTATGTGATAATTTTTAAAAGATTAATTGTTACATAGTTAGTCCGATAAGTCACCTAGCAATAAGGTTTGTTTAGTATGAAGATACAGTGGTAAAAAGATTGTTAAAATTTCATAATCATCGAGAATAGAATTTCCTACAGTAGAATCAATAATTGGTACAGATTATTAAGGGGGTTTCATTCATAGAAGAATAAATTCTTAAACACTAAGCCAGAAGGCTGAGTGAATTACAAAAGTCACTATTCATATCGGAGTGTAACATTGAAATAATATTGAATCATATTAACACCAAGTTCTTAAAATGTATGAATTCAGGGCTATTTTCTAATTAAATTGTATTCTTGATCTATTAATTTCAAAGGGTACCATAGTTCTCTTTTATAAACACCAAGTTATCAACAAATTTTTAAACGAGCAGAAATTAGACAATTCAATCCAGTATTGAGCTTATTCTTGAAATTTTAAGATCTATGAGCCCTTAGAATTTCACAAATTTATAAAACATTATTGTATTTTACGAAGTTTTAGTGAGTTTTAATTCAAACTGATAATGTTTATGTGATACTCATACATTCCAAAATATTTTGAGAAATACTAAATCAATGGAGCAATGAATGGATGAGTAACTTACCCTAAATTTGAAAACTGAAAATACATTAAATTCATATTTTCATATTTGCTCCATTGGTGAAATATAATAAAGAGTAAGTAGGCTACTAAATTTTCAAAATATAATGTACATTATTTTATTACTTATTCCGATTGTTCGTATTTTGATGAATGTCAAACAAACAATGCAATACAATATTACATTAGAAGACATTTTTAACCTTCCGGTAGTCGCGCCCTACTCAATCACACGAGCAGTCGCTTGTTGTAATTTTTACAACATCCAATTTTCCAAGTGTTATGCACTTTGTTTACTGTCAAAAAATATTAGTTATTTGTATAATTACTATTCCCATCTTATTGGATTATTTTACGCATATAAACATTTGGATGATAACCATTTCGTAGCCCAATAAGGTACACCAAGCAAAGCCATCAATTCTGTGTTATTGGCTCGTTTACAGTTCCCGTATAGTCATTCTTATGCACTGTCGCGACTAAATGGCACCTAAAGACTGAACCATTGCTCGGTTGATACCGCAACTCAGTGGAGTGATGGGGAGAAAGTTTTTGAATGCATAGGTGACTCATTCACTGACACCACCCCATTCAATAGTTTTAGGCAGCAAAAAACTGACACTGTTGTACTTTTTACAACAGCGCGACTGCCGGAAGGTTAAATAATTCGATTTCTAAAAAAATAACAAAACTATTTTAACAAATTGAGCAATAGATAGCTTCCATTCAAAGTGTATGCCATCACTCCCCCATTTGATACAACGATGCTCTGTGGAAATCAGTAGGCCTACTGTACTCAAATCTTCCTTAGGTTCCAAAATATTAGAAACGAGCTTCGTCTATTATCAATTTTTCACTGATAAGTAGAACTGATTTAAGAAGTTTCATTAAAGATCAACAATAGAATAATTAAAAATAATAGATAGATTAGGCTCAAAAACTTTTTTCTTTAATTCCTTGACAAAAATTGGCGTTCTACTTTATACAAATGTATGTCGAAAGCCATATTTAGGGCAGAAAATGAATGATCTACATTTTCCATTGTTTGAAGACGATTCCTATCTCTGAAAATAAAACCTAGGTCCTAGGACATACTCAAGCTGTTCAAGAGTACATACTGTAGAAATGGTACTAGTTGATAAAGTTTATAAAGCTTTTAATATTGAATTCATGCATTTTCGACTGATAGCTTAAATTTGAAACAGTTACTGATAGGGTATCATATTCTAGGAATTGATTGTACTTTTGCATAGAAATTGACTAATTGCGATATCTTAAAGATAAATATAGAGTACATAAAGTTAAAAATCAAGTAGCAAAACAATCAGAATTTGAAATTAGATCCTTTAAAGTGCTTATCTTATCATTCGATGAATTGTATCAGAATGTTGAAAACTAAATATATTTTATTCAATTAAAATAGTGCTAGGCCTATATAAACGTTGAAATTATAATAAATCATGATCGTTAAAATAAGAAAGTGAAAACGTATTCTCGCCTTTCAAATATAGGCTATATTGTTTGAATAGAAGTTTTGATTGAAAATGCTATTCTAAGGAAATGTTGAGATAATGCATTTATTTTCCACTTGATTGTTTTTTTAAACCTGTACTTCATAGACGCGAGGAAAAACTTTGGTACAAAAATTAATTAAATTAGATAAAGACTATCCAAATTAATTACCTAAACAAATCTGTTACACGTGTTTTCTACCACGGGTTTCTGTTAAAACAAGAACATCAACTTCAAATTCAAGACAGAATATAGCTTCATCAAAAGAGTTAAATCATTTGAGAGGCTTGATATAACATGGAAACGTATAAGATGAACGAAAAACATGATAAGACACCAAAATTATCATATCAAACAACGATGACCGAATCTAAAATGAATACAACACGTAATAGCATTTTATTTTTAATATGAAGATTATATCATTTTGAGTAACATAGTGAGATATATAAATTTATTGCTTTATTGTTTTGCACACTCACTAAGTTTTCCTGCACTTTGTTCATGATTTTAAGAATGCCATTGAGTGCCGTTTGCATAGTGCCCGCTAAATTTGTGGCGTTTGCAGAGAAAATTCATTTTAAACTGTATTATTCAATATTGAATATTGTTTGTTATAATATAATTCATTTCAAGCCACCACCTGATTCAATTCAGTTTAAATTTCAACTGTGCAAACGGCCACAATTGTCACAAGTTTAGATGATTTTATGCACGATATTTTATTGGTTAGTTTTGATAATGTTGAAAATTGAATAATGATTACCATCAATAATACCAATTGTTTTGCTTTAAAAGAACTATCAATTAGTGAAATAATGCAAATAATTGTGTACATAGTGTAAAAATATAGAATTGTTGAAGAGTTTATTAAATTTGTTAGTATTTGTTAAAATAATGAAAGTTTTATATTGTTTGGTGTAACCCATTCCACTAAGTAATATCATAGAGAAACAATAGCGTAAGTAGATATCCAATGGTATAGTGCGTTTATGTAGCAACTTTTACTGTTATCTCAAGCCGATTATTGTAGATTTTTACTGTTTTGACCGGGTAAGAATGTATGAACGGCACAATATGAGAGACTACCAGCGTCATAAAGCTTCACGGTAAAGAACTACGGGGACTATCAGCTTGAGATAACAGTAAAAGTTACCATGGGATATCTATTTATGCTATTGTTTCTCTATGGTAATATCTGCTGATTGGAAAAGCAGAAAAAATAGAACTACGTTTATCAACTAAGTGAGAGACTATCTCCAAAAAATGGGATATAGAGGATGGAGACAATTAACAGAGGACCGAGAAGCGTGGAGAGCTGTAGTGGAGGCGGCCAAAGCTCATATTGGGCTGTAGTGCTAAAGAAAAAAAAACGTTTATCAACTTATATTTATTGGTAGACAGGTCTTCCCAATACTTTACCTCATCCCTCAATATTTCAATATTGAAATGAAACATTTTATTCAAAGACTTAAATGAACTTCACATCATTCTATTTTCCGTTTCTCTATTTCATCTCGAAATTTGATCCCTTGTGTCCACGTTAGCACAGTTCCTGATCAGATATTATAATAAATTGAGATTCAAATACATATTTGAAGATTACAAACAACTAAAAAGTTCAGCTATAATAAATATTCTTCCACATGCAGCTTCAAAAATTCGTACTAGAAGTCAATAACTATACTTATAAATTATGAATCTTTTGATAAAGTTTGGGGTTTACTTACAACTGTGAAGAGTTCAAAACGGGGATACAGATCAACCAGCATTCCTCAAGAGTTCTTTGCCAAATATTTTCTAGTTTCAGAATTCCACTGTTGTTTTCAGTCATTTTATTCAAGTTGCCAACATCACAGCTCTGGAATTTGAATAGAAGAATTCTTCAAGTTAGGGAGGAGATTATCTTTGTACATTAAAAATTTAACAAAGGATTTAAACTTTTTACTTGAATTGGGAAAAAATGATCAGAACATGTTCTAATCAATCAATCAATCAATAATTTCATTCAATTCAACACAATATACATAAAAGATTCCAAAATACAAAACATCACAATCAAAAATAAATTTCGAATAAAATACAAAAACAGGCTTCATGGTGGGGTGTGCTGAAGAGAATCGTGTTGATATTAAATTGATTTCTTCCATTGAAACAGTCTACTAATAGTGAACCATATTGAACAATTTTTAAACTACAACCTCATGAATAAAATAGAAATCCAAGCACCCTTTTAAAAATTGTTTAATCACAACATGTTTCGGCTATATGATGCCATTATCAAGTGATTGGAAAATAAAATCACTTATTTTCCAATCACTTGATAATGGAATCATATAGCCAAAACATGTTGTGAGTAAACAATTTTTTAAAGGGTACTTGGATTTCTATTTTTATTTATATTCAAGAGTAGCCATAAAGAAAAAACTACAACCTTAGTTTATAATAATTATTATCCTTTCAATAACATGTAGGACATATGGGATGGGAGAGTAACATAATTGTTGGAAGCTGTTCATGTGATCATTAGGTGAGAATGAGGAAATGCATTTCTAATGTGGATTGCAGATACACTAATTTGAGTGAACTGCAACAACTACCAATATAGTATAACATTGATGAAAATGAGAATGATATCCACATCTGACATGAAATATTGTATAAATATTCTAAATTAAACATCTAAAGAAATTATCACTGACTTTGATCACTAATATAGTAGAACATTGATGGAAATGAAATCCTCATCTGACATGGAAATTCCATGATGGAATATTGAAGAAATATTCTTAATCAAACATCCAAAGAAAATTTTACTGCCTTTAATAACTCATCTGCTGAGAATGAGAAAATAGAAGCTATTAAGGTGAGCATTGATTTTTTTAGGGTACGAACAGAAAGGTCAGGTTGATGTTTATGTTTCAGTGCATGTCAACAGTCAGGTCGATGTTTATATTCAGTTTATGTCGCAATCGCAATCAACCTTCATTTGACACAAGCACACATTGTTAAGCATGGAAGTGAACAGAACGGTTAAGACTTCCAGCACGATGACATCCAAATGTTTTTGCCAGCTGGTTTGTGAAAACTATCAAAACCAAAAGCGGAAGGAGGGTTTTCGTTTGTACGGATCCGCGTTCGGCTGCTTATGCGATTAGTCAAAATAGCAACTTTCCCAAACAATAAATCGAATCTATTTTTATTATATCCATTCAGTTGATATCGTATACAGTATTAAAATTACTGTTATATTAAATGGAACGACGTACGATACCGACTGAGTGAATACGATACAAATAGATACGATTTATTGTTTGGGAAAGTTGCTATTTTGACTATACGCCGAACGCGGATCCGCACAAACAAAAACCCACCTTGAAACAAGACCCACTTCTTTTGTTCGTACATTTCTGCCTAATTTCACAAGTTTCAATAATTATTGTATGAAAAACTACTTCTAAGTCCATTTATTACTTGCCTTTCAGATCCTCATCACCATGCGAGGATGTGGCGACCATCTAAACGTTATCATATGTCATGCATAATGAATTTGAAAAGCCATAATAACTAAAAATAAATCTCGACAATTGAAGAAGATATTGTGTTATATACAAGATACAAGGTTGGGATATTGTGGAAGATACGACGGTGATTCAATAAGTAACTAGGCAAATTACTTATTTTCAAAAACGGCTGAATTGATCCATATGAAACTTTCAGGACATGAAGTCGGCAACCTTGCGATGACATCTGATCAGTTGTTCCACCGTATTTTGTAAACATAATCAAAAATTGACTCAGTTAACAATGGCGAGTCCACTTGAGAACTGCACCGTGGAAGAACAAAGTACTGTGCAGATTTTTAGTCGCAGAAGGTGAGAAAAGTAGTGAAATCCACAAAAGAATGTTAAAAGTGTACAAGGACCATTGTTTGAATCGTTCAAACGTTTAAAAATGGGCAGAAAGTTTCAAAGTGACCGTACAAAAGTTTGTGTCAATCAATGCACGACCAGTCAAATAAATTCATTTGGAAAGAAAGAAAGAAAGAAATATTTATTGCCAAAATCATTAAAGAAACTTTACAAATGTGGAAAATATAAAAATTTTCATATATAATACATTGCAAAAAACTTAAAATTAAAATATTTTCCATTTAAAAATCGATTATATATTATTGTCATTGGCGTTACCAGCAAAACTAAGTAGTTTGAGCGATGGCAACGAGTAATCAGTCAGCTATAATTAGTGGCTTGAGATTCAGTCGAAAATAGAAAAAATATAATAAAGAAAAAAGAAACACATGGAATGTATGAAAAACTAGAAAAAAATAAAATTTCAATCCAAAAAGAAGATTTATTTATCTATTAACTTCATTAACAATCACAAGTCATAATTATAATATATAATATGATTGGGAGAAGACAACAGGCATAGCCCAAAACTTTCTTCTCCCAAATTTTTACAAATAAACGTTTCAAAAAAGAATGAGGTTAAAATTTTACTTTTCACTTCAAAAAGTCCAATTTCCACTTCAAAACTAATGACTTCATCTTTCGAATCATGCATTTATTCGTTAATTTGGGACAGTGGGCGTATCACTGTTTGTGAAGTTATAAGTGGAACAGTAAACGCGAGTGTTGGAACTGTCCATAAAATTATTCACGACAAGCTACAGTACAACAAAACTTGTGCGAGATGGGTGCCTAGACAACTCACGGACGCTCACAAAGAAACCCGGCTTCAATTCAGTCAACAGTTGAAAGATCGGTATGCGACTGAAGGAGAATGTTTTTTCAAA
Source organism: Nilaparvata lugens (assembly GCF_014356525.2). Taxonomy (NCBI): domain Eukaryota; kingdom Metazoa; phylum Arthropoda; class Insecta; order Hemiptera; family Delphacidae; genus Nilaparvata; species Nilaparvata lugens. Next base: position 85,105,228 of record NC_052505.1, on the reverse strand, counting down.
ATAATTATAACGTGTAATGAAACATGTTTCACCACTATGAGCCAGAGTCAAAACGACAGACAGTCAAATCTGATCACGGCACGTTGTTCTTCCGCGGTGCAATTCTCATCTAATATTAATTAACATTAGTTAACATTAATTGTTAACTGAGTCAATTTGCAATTATGTTTCCGAAATACGATAGAACAACTGATCAGATGTCATCGCAAGGTTGCTAACTTCATGTCCTGAAAGATTCATATGGATCAATTCAACTGTTTTTGAAAATTAGTAATTTGTCTTGTTACTTATTGTGATGTACCAATGATTGTACAGTCCTCAAAATACACAATAAACTCATTCATAGGCTAGTATGAGAACGAAATAATTTCTATCACCGTAAAAACAATACAATCTTATCTGAGGTAGATAGATGACTGTTATCTAACCTACAAAGCAGGAAATAAATCAGTAATTGCATACCTTTCAAAAATTTGTCAATGGAAAAAACCGTATATGTTTGTATGTTTATGGATTGGATCAGTAAAATTATATTTGAAGGTTAGTTTTGAAACAAAAACATAACCCTAAAACAGACCAAAGCTAACTCGTTAACAAGTAGCAAATAGAGAAGGCAGTTCGACTAAAGATCAATCATAAAAATCATATATTATTAACTTTTTCATTTTTATACTTTCATTTCTATGCCAAATAGGCCCGAATATTTATTTATTGAACTATCAAAAAAATATACTTGTTAAAAATATATAGACAAATTAGCTTAGCCATATATGACGATTGAGGGTCGATATTCTAGCATATAAAAAATCATATAAACAAAAAAAGGAAGAAATATTTATTTATTATCGTGTTCGTTATTGTTATAAGCATATATATTCTTATATTATGTCTACTTTATTTTATAAAAGCATGTCTATGTTCTAGAATCATTAGCTATCCACCGAAGCCAATTTTAAATGCATATCATCATAGACGAATTCTATTATTTATTTGTGTATTATTATAATTATAAAAACTAAATGATAATTTGGAACAACTTAAAATCAGGAATTTCGCCCTATTTAAAAGCTTTAAAGTTGGACACAGTGACACCACCCATTCAGCGTATTGGTTACGTCACAGAATCGGACCGAATTAATATGTAAATTTGGCGAGATAAAATTTGAAGAAGAAACTCAAGTGAAAATTAGAAGAGGAAGACTCGAGGCCATTTTGCAAGGATCATCGGTAGGAGGCAGACCTAGTCCACGTACCTAATTGCTCAAAAGCTTTAATTTCTGTTTAATGTAATTCAATCTTCGTTTTTCTGTTTTAAAAAAAGTTGTTCCAAAGTTCCTATAATAATTGTGATACTAAGATTTTAAATTTCATTTAAATAAACCCCGAAATTATATTAGTGAAGTCTGTTCAACATTTTTTCGCCACGTGGAAGGATCCAGCCGGAACGATATATCTACGGCCGAATGTATTTCGAAAACCAAAAAACGGAAACAAAAGTCTACGTAAGTTATTCGAATATATAAAAGGGGATCCCCATAAATCTGCGAAAATTGTACAGCGTATAAATTCGTTCATTTGGAAAAGTCACGACTATAGTATTAAGGGTACATAAGTTATCATAATTAATTTTCTTAGTATTAAATAAATTTAAATATCCAAGCTGTACTTAGCCAAAAGGTCTATTTTCCTTAGGCGAAACCACACCCTGAGAATAATTTTAATTATTAATTTGTTCTATTCTCTGAATCACCATTTTATATTAACTTGTTTTTTCTTGTTTAACTAGTTCAGTTTATGACCCTTTCCAAAGGGCTATTATCCATTTTATTTTGTTTAATCGAAGAGTACCGAACTTTTTATATAATATTTATAATTTAAAGATTCAAATCTGCTGTCAACCAATCTTCATTTTGTATCTATTGAAAGTCATAATTTGTATAATCTGTTCATTAATTTATTCAATATTTGCTGTAACAGTTTACCTCTCAGAATATATCCATATTACCATTTTGTTAAACTGGGTTTACTTCATTATACCTCCAAATTCGTTCTTTCTCGACTGACACGTATTGATCTTGCAGGACACATCCTGTTTTGCAATAGTCAGACATTAGCGAGTATAGTATCTACCATTAGACTATTATTTCTTCTGGTGGTAAATGGTGGTCGATTTTCTTATCAAGTAATAAATCTTTTTATTGAGAGCATTCCGCAGAATCAAATAATAAATCGACTTCCACTAGCCTACCACACCGAGGTGAAGTGAATCCTGTATTATTAGCCGATCAACGTCGCAAAGAGAGGTAGTAGATCGTATAGACAACATTAGAATTAAACTCGGTACTCGAAATATTTACTATTTTGGTTCAGCACTTTGCCTTCATACAACCTATAGTACTTATCAGAGGCCTGGTTCGCATGGATTTGCCATTCTGTCTGTTGTTTCATGCGGTCTAATATCTTTCCGAATTACGGCACAATTATTGGATTCTGGATATATTAGTCATCATTTGGAGAAAAGGATCACTCCAAAATTACTATCTCTGTCGGATCCTAGTGACAGTATAATTTACACTCAGCAGGTTCAAGTTGAACTGCATTTTATCATTAAATTGAATTTAATTCCACCTCACCATATTATAACCACCGACAGCATTAAGTTAGAAACTCAGGTCCCTTACTTCAGCTATCTTTGTAGACCGCCAAACCCTCTATTAAGCAAATTAACTTTTCCAATCTATTACATCCATACACCAGTCATTCTACTTAGATACTCTGATTTAAGTGATATCGACAATCCGATTAACCTAACCTACAACTACCTATCGTTAAATCATAACCTCAAGTACTATAATCGTTCAATTATTCTATTTAATCTGACCATTTTAACTATCAATTACTTTTTTACTGTACGTCCTCCCCTCTCTACGGAGCAAAATAGGTTGCAACATTCGCCAACACAAGGTAAGACCTACCATACGAGGCAATCGTACTTATGGTTAAACGATTATAATCCTAGTTCCTTGTCATACAATTCAAGTTATATATTTCCGTGTCCCCCCCCCTTGGAGTAAGATTATGACACATGACGCTTCAACAAGAGGCTGGGTTTTGACATTATTGAATGACCCTCGTACATGCGGTATAGTTCATTAGACAGTCATTCTCTATCCAGAGGGTTTCCCCTCAAACATATTGTCTCATCACCATTGGAGGAGATTGGATGCTCTTCCAAAACTCCTCCAACGTCAGTCGTCAATGGTGCATCACCAGACATTAATGTTTTCCTACAAACGTCTGCAACTCCAAGTATAAACAAAGCGCCTATTATATCACACGGCTCTTCCATTCTTATTAGTTCCGATTTTGGTCCTCCAGAGTTGAAAGTTACCCCAACAGAAATATCTCAAACACAGCTTGTTCTATTCAATTTTGAATATTGCAGAAGCCTAATGAAAATCCCTATAAATTATGTTTCAAACACCTTTCACTGTGACAAGCACTCATAAGTAAAAAAGATAAGACCCCAGTTGCACAAAATCCTGTTGAATTTTAAACATGATTATAAAATGCCACGGAAACCAATTAGAGAAGCCTTCTTTTCAAGAAAATATTATCTAAAATGCCACGAGAATCAATCAGATCAGATTTTTTTGGAAAAAAGGCTTCTATGGTTGGTTTTCATGGCATATAATCATGATTAAAAATTTTTTCTACAACCGGGCTCAGATCTGTGAAAATATTAAACATGCTATATCTAGAACATGAATCTTACAATTCAAAATTTCAAATTTCCAAAGTAAAGAAAGGTTTTTGTTTCATTTTTGCATAAACTAAACAAAACTCAAATAAAAATACAACAAGGGTTCATATAAGAGTACTATATTCTATAAGAACGAAGAGGTTGTACTATATTCCTAGCAAACATACCTTGTTTGGAGAACTATTGTTTCTTGCACTAGATAGGTTATGCAGAGCTCTAGTTCTGCAGCGACGTTTCTGATCGTGCAGTTTTCTAGCCTCGTCTAACCGCATCTTCATCAACTGGAAAAAATTGAAAGAATTAGAATATTTTCAATTGAAATAAAAAAACATGGATTAATATTATTATTATAATTATCATCAAGAGATTATTTGAATGAAAAAGTCTTTCTAATTATCAATAAATCAGTGGTTTTTTGACAATTTCTTAGTCTTTTTCATTCAATATGAATAATTACCACAATATCAACTTCTCAACTACACAAAAAATCAAGAGATTTGATCAGTTGCTTCCATGATTTTTTGAGTGTTTTTTGTTTTAATAAATGACTGATAATATTAAGTAGTATTAGTATTAGATAATATTAATTATTAGTAGTACAAATGGAAATACTGAGATATTCCACTTATTCAAATGCTAATGAATACATAATTATAATTAAACGAAAATCCAAATTAAATGCTGTAAATTAGGAGGTACTGGGTTCGATTCCCGGGCTTACAAATAATTTTTGAATAGTAGCGCTCATCGAATTTCCATCTAGCTGCTGTTTGCCCTGTTGTCTATTTGCAGTAGCAGAAATCTTCGGAGTGATTTACAACATTCAATTTGGATTAACGATTGATAATAATGATATTAAGTAGCATGAAGTATTTCATGTCATCAGTTTCTCAGTGATGGAATAGAACTTTTTCTATAGATTTTCTTAATTACCTGTAACTAGATATCCAGCATTTTTCAGTTTCTCAGTGATGGAATAGAACCTTTTTTTAGATTTTCGTAGGCTAATTACCTGCAACTTGGTATCCAGCATTCGAGTGAGATTCGATTGGAGACGAGGCATTTTATCGACCCGATCATTCGCTGACCAACAATTGCAGAAATCAGTCAGCAATGTTTCCATTTCATCCTGGAACCACACTTTCAACTGCGGAAATCCGAATCCCAAGAAATCTGTAATCTCATATTTTGAGACGTTTCCAATCACTTTCAATTCCTGAAAAATCACGGATTTCGAATAATGCAAGTTAGATTTAATAATGTATTTTAGTAATATACAGAGTGAGTCATATGTATGGGAACCCTTCAATAAGTTGGAGACTTTTGTAGATATTATGATACTGTAACTTTCAGGATAAGTTATTGGTCGGAATAGTCCACCTTTTGACGTACAACTGGATTTCAACCCCTCATAAGTTTTAGTTTTTACTTATTGTAACTTCAATCAGCCGCCACATTGGATACAAGCATCATAGACTTTTTTATTGGAAAAGGCCTTTGAAATGATGTACCAAACAATGGGTGTTTACATAAAATATTCGAGTTAGATCCCCTAAGTCACCCTCTTATGAGAGGTTGAGATTCAGTTGTACGTCAAAAAGTAGAGTATTCGACCAATAACTTATTCTGAAAGTTACAGTATCATATCTACAACAGTCTCCAACTTATTGAAGGGTTCCCATACATATGACTCGCTCTGTATAGTGATAATTTATAGATGTATGATAATTAAATAGGGTGAAGGCACCAGTGAATGAACATTTAGGAGCATCTATTGATATACTTTTCAATAAATTTGGCAACGGAAATGAATATTCTAGTATAGAACATTTTTATTGGATTCTCAACATCATAAGCGTTCAATTTATCTGTTAATTAATGATGTTCATATAATGCAGCCAGATGTCTAAAATATAATAGTTATGAATAATGAATAAATAAAATGAATGTTTATTTCTTAAGAAAACTAAAACTACAACATCAATTGCACAAAATATTAGATAAATTACAGTTACATACAATAGTTAGTTACAAAAATTCTTATAATATGTCCTCTACTTGTTTAGTTTTTTCTGTGTGGAAATTGGCCTACTCCACTATGGCTTACCATGTTCTAGAGTGGGTTTTGTTTGTTTTTTTTTTGTGCGTATTATTAATAAGTTAATGTTTAGTAAGGTAAGTCATTAGGTGGTTAGTTGTTGTTTGAAATAATGTTTTCTATGTTCTGTCTTCCTTTGCTCATCAACCAATAGTGTACCATTGTTTTGAACTTTCTAGGATGATTAATCTGTTTAAAGTGTGCAGGAATGAAGTAGAACACTATAGGGAATGAACACTTTTTCCAGTAGCCATGAAGGAGATATCCCATGGTATAGGACGTCTATGTTCTATATTTCAAATGTTAAATCAAGTCGATTGTTTTTCGAGGAGCTACGATGTGACGATGGTAGTAGGTATCTTATACTGTGCCGTTCTTACTCTCTCACCCCAACAAAACAGTGATAATAGATGGTACTCGACAGTAATCGGCTCGAGTTAACAATCTGCTTGAAATTTAGAACATAAACAACCTATACCATGGGATATCTTCTTATGCTCTCTTTTATCCATGCAGTAACTGAACACATGGTAACCAGTGTATGAACACATTTTCCTGTGTTTTATAAAAATTGAAAAAGCTGCAGTGAAGGACGAATATTAATATGATAATATAAAATATAAAATCATTTTACAACAAGAAGCAAATAATTAAACTAAAAGAGATATTACTGGGTAGACAGTAAATAAAGTATAAGAATATTGGACGGTCAATGGTTTAATATTATTTCAAGTACTTAAAATACCACAAGTCAATAGAAAATGAGTCAATCCAAAAATACATCATAGGAATAATTCTTAATAGAATACAAAAATATTGTAACAATTGAACATGGAATAAAAAATTCCGAAATTAAAAAAACAAACACAAATAGATTAATGAAAATACATGGTAGATCTGAGTTTTGAAGAGTTACAAAAAAGATAATGACTATGAAGGTTGATTGATACAAAGAGCTAATAACGTCTTAATTCATAAGGAAATAGAAAAAAGGTTTGATTGGGTGATGAGAATCATTCAATTTCAAAAATTCGTGATGAAATATCAAATAGTTAACTGTAGAAAATAAAATCAGTAGCTTATGAAAAATCTAGGTATGACAAATTAAATTTTATCCAAGAAATGAATCACTTCAAAATACTAGTCGATGAAAAATGAATATATTCAAAAATGTTGTAAGTGAATATTGTTATTCACGGTCAATTGTTATTCTGTGTCTCAATTTTAAAGGAGTACTGACATATTATCAAAGTATTCTAAATATAAATAAATATAATAAAAGGGCAAAAGAAGAGTAAGAAATTAAAGTACATGTGAGACCTATTAGAAAGGTTGAGAACAAAAAATATTATTGCAATTAGAAAAATGTTTGTTGGTCTACAAATAAAAGAACAGGAACAATTCTGTTCATGGATCTATATGAAAGACATTCTATGAATACCTCCAGCATTAATCAATGAGGGAGGCGATATTTTACCCTTTATTTTGTTCTTTTTGTACCATATCTGGTCAGGAATACGAGGCCACTTCCAAAAAATGGTACCACAGTTCATCCTGGTATTTTTCTCATACTTACTTCCCCCTGGACTCTCAACATATATTACGGTGAGGGAAGCGATATTTTACCCTTTATTTTTCAGTTTTTGTTCTTTTTGTACCATATCTGGTCAGGAATATGAGGTCACTTCCAAAAAATGGTACCACTCTTCATCATGGTATTGATCTCATACTCACTTCTCCCTGGACACTCAACATATATTACGGTTATTCACCCCCAACAAACATAGGCAATGAGAAAAAGGTAATTCATTCTAAATTATTGTTGCTTGAACAGGAAAGCAATTGGACCTCCCTCGTTTGAATCGATTTTTTCTTGATTTTCGGTATTTCATTGGTGGGGCTCCTTGTTGCAAGATCTTTTCTTCTGCTTCCTGTTCTATTAATCCGTTCTTTGGCATTTTCGCTCATAATTCTTTCTCTGCTCTTCTTGCCACTTTTTGGATGAAATTGCAAATGACATTCTTTTTTAGTTACTTTCTTCTATGTGCTAGGCTCGTTTGGCCAGTGCCAATGGTATATCCAAGTTTCATTCGAAATTTCTCTTTTGCTTGAACTATCACCATTCGTCATTGACTCACTGAATAAACCATTTCCTATCCAAATCTCATTGGAAATTTATTTTTTCATGCATCATCATTCGTCATTGACTCACTGAGTGACCCATTTCTCTCATCTTTCTCTTTGTTCTGAACTTTATCCATCCTCATTGACACACTGTATTAATAGTTAATGAACAAGGTTGTTCGTTTTCTCAATTCTCAGCTTCATCTAGTTTCAGTGATACACCATGTGATTAATTTACATCATTGTTCTTCTTGTTCTCACCTTCAATCAATTTCATTGACTGATTGAGTGATCTAATTTCTTCATCTCTAACTTGGTTTTGTATGTAATGTAGCCTCATTGACACATTAAATTATTGGTTTTGTATTGCATTTTATTTGTATATACCTTATACCTTATACCAGAGACAAGAATAATATAGCTTACTTATCCTTCATCTATGCTTATACCTTATACGCAGGTTTCCCGCACTGAACACGTCATCTGCTTCTATCTCTCCATACGTCTTGTTGGATGCCCCTGCTCTGCATAGCCTCTTCTATGTTTTGCTTCTATGTTTTTCGTGGTCGTCCTCGTTTCCTCCTCTCAGCCGGAATCCACTCATATACCTTCTTTGGTATGCGACTGGGGCTCATTCTATTTGTATTAATGATTATTTTCATCATGGTTTTGGAATTCATCCAGCCTCATTGACGCATTGAATGATTCGTTCTGATCGTTGTTTTCTTGATTTTCATCCAGATTATCAACAGAATTATCAAAGTCTATTGCATCAAAAACTATTCCATAGATTTCAATTGGGATGTTGCCAATAAAATGTTCCAGCGTGCTAGTATTAGAATTAGGTGGGCTAGCTCTTTCAGAATCAAATTTCTCTCCATCTGAATTGGATGGTGTATTGATTTTCAAGTAGCAAACCTTTCACATTTCAATTGGAAATGTGAAGAGTTTATACACATTACAATGTGTATAAACAAGTGATTTTAATTACAATGTGATTTTCAAGTAGCAAACCTTTCACATTTCAATTGGGAATTTTAGATTTCAATTGGGATGGTGTGAATAGAAAGTTAGAGCGTGATAGTGTTAGAATCAGGCAGATTAGACCGTTCAGAATCACATTGCTCTCTATCTGAATTGGATAGTGTATTGGTTTTCAAATTTCAAACATTCCACATCTCAAACAAGTTCTTGTCATCCAAACTAAGGGACAATGTATTATTCTCCAACACGTTTTTAAAAACTTCCATTTTCTGGGTTCCCATATCATATTCTATGACCTTCTTTGCGATCAAATACTCTTCTGTTGCAAAACTTCCATATTCCAATCAAGTTCATGTCATCCAAACTAAGGGACAATTTATTATTCTTTAAAACGTTTTTGAAAACTTCCATTTTCTGGGTTCCCATCTCATATTCCATTAATTTCTTTGAATCAAATACTCTTCTGTTGCAAAACTTCCACATTTCAGTCAAGTTTATGTCATCCAAACTAAGGGACAATGTATTTCTCCAACACGTTTTTAAAAACTTCCATTTTCTGATTCCCACCTCATATTTCATTACTTTCATTGCAATCAAATACTCTTCTGTTTTTGGCATCTTCTCATTCAACCCTTCTTCCAGATTTTGTTCTCCTTGTACGTCTCCACGTCTTTTGAATATGCATCTGTTAAAATCAACTGCATTTGGATTAAATGGAAACAATACGCAACTTGTGTAATCATTTTTTATGGTTCCCTCTTGATTGTCATATCAAAGGCTTTGTTTAATAATTCAGAAAAAATCACCTTGTGACAGACTTACTGGTTTGTATAGACTTAGAACGTTGTCAAAAATCCACTTTAATTAAATAAAAATTAAAAATTAATATTTTACAGGAGCATACACGAAAGCATGCTCCTGTAAAATATTAATTTTTAATTTTTATTTAATTAAAGTGGATTTTTGACAAAGTTCTAAGTCTATTCAATTATGGAAAAGTTCCACAACATCAACATTAACACTACAAACTTAATTACTGGTTTGTTGTTTGTGAATTATTACTTCTTTTTCTCAAAACAACTTGGAAGGGGTGGAAAATAGTTGTATCACACTTCTGTAGAGTGTGAGTCGCGTTTGAGGATTGAACAGTAAAATAATATTTTCTTATGAGCACAAAAGTGGCTCAACTCCAAACTTATGCCAGTACCTCCGTAAACAGAGCCATAGTGCATGATAGGTGGTTGATGGTAACGTTAGAACAGGTAGGCTCCCACACCAATAAAAATGTTTTGATTCCATCTGATCTATATCAGCTAAAGTGTTTTTATTGGTGTAGGAGCCCTACCTGTGCTGACGTCACCAGAATGCACTATGGCTCTGTTTACGGAGTTATTGCTTATGCCCATCAAGGAATAATAAGGCTGGGAATTCAACCTCATTCTTAACCAGCCTTGGATAGAATACATTTGCCATGTATACATAGAACACATCAGACACCATACATCCGGAATCAGATCGCCCCACAGCCCAATTTTCAGGCATGTCGTGTATTATATGAGAAGGAATACCGTACGCTTGAATGGGAAACCAAACATGGGTTGTGCAACATCTCCATCTGCAGAAAAATTAGTGAGCACTGTTATTGATTCTTTTAATTACCTGCAACTATGTCATAATAGTATCTTAAGTCACAAGGACGGTAAGGGCCGTTTTGCAGGCGAGAATTATCTTTCTAGTCGAGGCGTTAGCCGAGACTGGAATTTTATTCGAGCACTGCAAAAGACATTCACATCCAAGTAGCTTACACTATTTTTTATCATAATAATCTAGAACAGGAAACATTACCTGCTTGTGCTGACATTACTTCATGCATTCTATAAGCATAACATGGATTACATGTTTCGAGTCAGGAATTTCTTTATTGCAGTTGGGAAAACTTCAACCTAGAGCGCTAAAAGGCGGCCTTTGTACCATGTTTGCTGTCCCAAATTCGGAACTATAGTGAGGTCCACGTTATAATTGCAGTGAATAAAGATAGGAGAATAGCGATGCCGATTCTCGGCATTAATTAATTATATTTCTACACTGTCAAAAACATAATTGGCATCGTTGTGGACCTAGAAAAGGATAGTACCACCGGCTTTGTCGAATGATTGACAAGGATATCAAAACCAAAGTTGAACAAATACTGTCATAACGTGGACCTCACTATAGGAAACAAACTCGACTGTAAAGAAAACATATGATTTTATTACAGTATAGTACGCTGTAATGAGAATCATATGTTTATTTGTTCTACAATCAGCTGTTTACCGGCTTGATTTCATGGATGTAAAACAGCTGAAATTGAATGACTATGACAAAAATATGTTTATATTGTTTTGGCCCACGGAGGACCTTACTTTTAGGACAGCAGACAGCACTGAACACCTGTTTCACAAAAAATGGATCTTAAAAAGTTGGTATGAAATACTTTGCAATGAGTACTTTTGATAATTTTTTATTGTGTTTCAATAATCAATAGTCTGAAAAGAGGAGTGAATATTACAATACAAGAATATACATTTCTATGTAGCCGGTAAATTTGGATATTCAAGTTGATACTCACATTCAATGCGTTTTTCTTTTCGATGATGGATAGTTTTGAATTCTCCTGAATAATGTAATATTTCATAAAGGGCTTGTAAGCATAAAATATGTTTATTTTCGATGCCTTCCTCAGCGCTGTTTGGCAGGAGTTTACAATTTTCCTATTTGAAAATTCGATTACTTCTCCATCGCAAGTACACACGATGAGATCGATTGCATCTTTGTCTATAAATAAAACACAAATCAAAATAAACGACTAGCTATGTGACAATCATTATCAAACAATACAAAGTATGAGCATTATTCGGAGTGAAATGTTTTCACAATAAGAGCAGTAGGCTAATGCCAATACGGAATCTTGAGCTGTAGGTACTAAAGTTTTAATACATAATTATTATAAATGCGCCACCATGCATAGAAATCGGCTTTCGACCTGTTTGAAGACCAGTCGATCTCTCATATCTGGATGCCCCTTTATATTAAAACATCAAGACATATTAACGTCGAGCGCTTAGCTCTAGGGACAAACTAATTCCGCTAGATCGCTCCAGCTGTACTATTCACTTGCTGCCCGAGCATAGCAGGCGTAAAACCGTGCTTTAAAGGTACACATACCAGCGGCTATTATTGTGTCTATAAAATAAGTTTAAGAATCAACTTTATTCATCAAGAGCAGCGCTACAAGTAGCTATGAATTCGAAGACTATAGAACGAACATTGAATGTGGAAAAGGAGTTTAAAATGCATAAAATTTTTTTTCAGATTTTCAAAAACAAAGTTCACGTAATTTTTGCTTTAATGAAGAGGAGACTTGCATATTTTTCTCAAATTTTTCTGACCTGGGGCCTGTTTCATAAAAGTTACAAATCCTGTAATACAGGAAAATCACCATTCCAATTACATGTTCAATATAGCCGATAAAATCAGCTGTTCCTGTATTACAGGACTTGTAACTTTTATGAAACAGGCCCCAGTAGTTTTTGTAGGGTATGTGTACCATCTGCCTCAAAAAAGTAACATTTGAAGCCCTTTTGTTAGCTAACAGAAGCTGATCAAAATATTTCAATTGCATAGATTATGTCCTAAGAACCTGTCCAATAGATTAGAAAAAAAAATTGGGAAATTTTTTTGAATGCACAACCTCAGTGTCTCATAGTAATAGTTTAGCAGTCAGAAGATTGTTATTCTTGTTGATTTAAATGTAGACACGAAATTCAACTGGAGTAGCCATATCGATGTAACAAATAAGTAACTGAATAAGTAAATAAGATAGTAACAAATAAGTCAAGAAAGGGTATTTCCATGTTGAGAAGTTTAAGAAAAGTAGTGAGCTTAAAGGTTTTACTTACGGTGTATTATGTTCATATGATATATAGTAATTTATCGTATGAGACGTTGATTTGGGGCTCTCAGAGCTGTGTTATTAGATTGTTAAGGTTACAAAATAAAACTATGCAATTAATTTGTGGCCTTCCTTGAAGAGGTCATTCACTGTAATGAGAACTTCAGATAAATACCCTCAATTCATTTAATCAAACCTTGACAAATGTCAAGGAAAATTATAGTAGATGTATGCAACAGGGTATTTAACGCAATTACAATATCAGATGGACAAATAATCCAGTGGTAAAGTTCTGTAACTTTGTAAATTCACAAAAAATTAATACTATATCTCTACTTATCTGTTCAATGCTGTAGGCCTACCTGAGAGTATTAGACATTATTTGTCACTAATTTTTTTTTCAAACAATAAAAAACTTCTTTTTATTAAATCCTTATCAAGAAGTAAAATGATTCTATGATGATGTTAATACTGAGACAACTTAATCTGGTGAATTTTGATATATCAATTGACTGTCTCTGTCTGCGATTTTGTAACTATTCAATGCTTTTGAATGTTGTTGAATTTTCACTCTTGACGATAGCTCCTGATATCACATCAATTGAATCATATTCAATTATACGATTTGTATTTATAAATATTTCTTTGCTTCTTGACATGAATTTCTACAAACTTAGTTGAATGTAAAATGTGTCTCAAGGTGCAAAACATTATTGCAAAGATCACTACTTATTAAAAATGGAAAAATCGATTGTATAAACAACTTATTCCAAAGGAATGGGTAGTAATTTGCTTGACAAATGATAAATATGTAATGTCATTTTCATATTATAATAAAAAATTCAAAGTACCAGTAATAAAAGGTGGGGGCAGTCAAACAGCACTATTTTGGGATTAAAAATAAATTCACAGAACATATTCCAACAAATCATAAAAACACAAATGTAAATTTTGGTTTTATACAGAAAAAAATTGTAACTTTCCGAATATTAAAGTGCCGACCATCATTTTGCACACATTCTTCAAGTCTCACACTGAAATTCTCACTAACACGCCGTAACACCTCTGGTGTTCCTGCACGAATTTATTGTGTTATCAGCATTTTCAAGTCCTGTATTGTTGCTGGAAGAGTCTCAAAAACCTTTGACTTGAGGTTCCCCCCCCCATGAAAAGAAATCACACGATCTCAGATCGGGGGATCGAGAAGGCCAATGAATATCTCTATTTCCACTGATCAACAGTTTTGAAGGAGATTTCTCAAGTTCTTGAGGATTTTTATCACCCCGAGACCAACAATTTTGTATTTTTACGTGTTACTTAGAATTTCATTGTGAGACTTAATGTGTACAAAATAATGGTCGCCACCTTACTGGAGTAATATTCAAAAAGTAAAAATTTTTCTGTGTAAAACCAATATTTCCATTACTGTCGATATGTTATTATGATATGTTGGAATGTACAGGGTCTGTATAATAAGTAACCGGACTGGAAAACGTTCAACGTGCTACGACGAGGGCTCTAGACAGCATACAGGTTGCTGACTTCCAGGGAGCGTTCAGGGATTGGAAAATCCGGTATCAGCGTGTTATCGACTCCAATGGGGACTACTTTGAAGATTTCTAATGAAAAATTTTACATATTTTGCCAATAAAAAATTGCCTGAGGTCAGTCCGGTTACTTATTATACAGACCCTGTATATGACTCAAAAATATTTTCTGTGAATTTTATTATGATACCTAGAATAGGCTACTGCCGTTTGAATTGCCTCACCTTGTGTTGGTTAGAAAAAATATAGGCCTAGATTTTGGCGAATAATTACCCAATGATTGGAAGGACGAGTCTTCATTCACAACAAAGCAACTGACATCAATCACCAATCCAGGTGGAAGTAGAGCTTCCATTTCTTATATATCACCTGAAAACACAAAATCATTATTAAAGTAAACTTGACAATGAAATACTATTAACATTTTCAATGTCTGAATGGATTTCTATTCTATCTCAAATTGAAACGACTCAATATTGCAAAATCACTAATTTACTTGAAAATTTTGAGATAGGCCTACTAGTTTCGGATGTCTCACCACTCTGAAATTGTTTCTATAAATTATCCTAGTAGTTTTGCAAAAACGTTTAGAGTCGTATTAATCCAATATGGGTATCTGCCACAACATTTTTCCTTATTTGTTCTCTTATGGAAATGCCTGGTGGCCTGTCTATGTTATGAGCAGGAACCATTATATTTTATTATCATCATATTTACAACAACACAGAAAGTTACTCAAGAAAAAAAATATTTTCTGAATGGAAAATCTTCAAATTCATATTTTGATCAAACCTGTTGTTAGTCCATATCAGAGGCCCTGAAATTAATCAGGTACATTAAGAACTGAGAACTCTGACACCAGTAAGTCCTTAGCCAGACAGGTGACACAATATATATATATATATATTTTAGATTCTTTACAGAAACATACTACCTATTTGTTAATGAGGAGAATATATAAGTTATTACACTAGTAGAAATTATGTTTCATTCATAGCGTGCTTTTTGCTTGTGTGTGGGTAATGGATTGTGCGTAAATGAACTCATGAGATGATCAAGCAAACGTCCATGCCATCGGCGGGATTCGAACCCACGAACCAGGCGGTGCTAGAAGACCGAAGTTTGTAACACTCCTTACCACTAGACCAACCCAGCCAGCAGTTAATTTGGAGATATCCAAATCAACATGGTAGGTTACTAAATATTGAAACCATTGAATAATGATTCTCGATATTATATTATAAGCTGCGATGTATTAACACACTTTTTTATTTATTTTACATGGCAGTCAATTATTTCAAGTAAATAAGCAAATTTGTTCACTTACTGACTGGAGTACTTTTTTACAGCAAACGTTCATTTTCAACAGGCACGACGTGTAAAATACTTCAAATAAGTGCATTAAATAATGAGAGACAAATAAAGCAGTGATATTGGGAGCTTATGTATGGAAAATCGATCTTAAAAGTAGACAGAATTCTTGGACATGTTACTACTTCTACTTCAAGTAGACAGGATTCTTAGTCAACTCCTTAGGGTATCCACATTGGAAGCGTATTGTGCAAGTGCACGCGTGGCCATGCATGACCAAACTCGCAGATGCAAAAGCAGATGAAGGGTCACTAAACAGCAGCTTCTCTTTGTCTTATCTTTCTTCAACCTGAAAACTTATGTTGATTGATATTTCAAAGGTGAAAGGGTAGGTAAGGGCATCAGGTTTTGCTTTTGAATGTGAATAATATGCTGGAAGGGGTTAGAGTCTAGGTCGAGATTCAGGTTGATTGATGTTTTAAAGGTAATGGGTAGGTTAGAGGGTTAGGTTTAAGCTTTTGATTGGCAATAATATGCTGTAAGGAGTTATGGTGCAGGTTAGATCATGTTAAGTTATTCAGGTTGAGTTATTTTTATTTATACTTTAATGGTAAAAGGGTAGGTTAGGATGTTTTGCTTTGGAATTGCAATATGCTGGAAGTTGTAAGGGTCCAGGTAGAGCTATGTTTATTGATGTTTCAAAGGTAAAAAGGGCAAGTTAGGGGGTTAAGATTTTGCTTTGAAATCGCTATATGCTGGAAGAGGTTAGGGCGGGTTCAGGTTGAGCTATGTTTATTAATGATTCAAAGTTCAAAGGTAGAAGGAAAAGTTTGGGGGTTAAGTTTTTCTTTTGAAATTGCAATATTCTGACTTAATTATAGTGTTTATGATAATTTTAGATATTGAACACAAAGAGTTCGCTGGAATCAAAAATTTTAAAACTTGAATTTTGTTATTTGAAGTTGACAAATCGCTTAATTAAAGCATTGAATGTTACCAGCACATAATAGATGCTTAACTTCATCTTGACAGACACATCAACTTTGAGCTTGGTTTATTTGAAAAAACAAAAGTTACCAATGGCTAATGTTTGTAATTAGAGTAACATAGCTACATAGATTAAAACCAAAAATTTGGTAGCAGGTACGGAGGCTTACAGACTCAACTTACAGCTAACAACTGTTATACACAGTGTCCCACGGACACGTTAAATTTTATATTACGTGCCCATTCATGTAACGAACTTTTTTAAATTTTTCAAAGTTTACAAAGTAGGTTCTGAAAATATTCGGGGAAAATTTCAGCTCCCTAACCTTCGTAGAAACAAAATGGCAGCATATTCAAATTCAAAATGTTTTTATTGCCGTTAACAAATACATGTTATTGACAAAGTCATCAGGTAAACATAATTATACAAACATTATACATACATTTCACATACTCAAAAGCTCAAAACAGAGAAATACTATCACAGACAACAGTTCCGGTACTTAGTTTCCTCACGATTGCCAGATTTAACTGTTTGTGACATCTTTTTATGAGGTTACTTGAAGGAAAAAGTTTATACCCATAGCTTCAATAATGATGAGGAACTAAAACGATCAATAGAAGAGGAACTTCTCAGGATACCACGGAGTTTCTTTTTAAGAGCTTACGAACCATTTCTTAAGCGCTGTTACCAGTGTGTTGCTGTGGATGGATTTCAATTTGAATAATTTTGGACTTTAAGGTTTTTCATTGAGCTATGTTCTAGTTTTTTTATTTGAAAGTCATAGGCTGAACTCACACTTACGCGACTAAGGACGAGAAGAGAGTCGACTCTAGTGTCGAGAGCATGTGTTTTCAAATGGTGACGTCGCGGAGACTAGAATTGACTGGTCTGAGTGTCACCATTTGGAAACACATTCTCTTGACTAGAGTCCAGTCTATTCTCAACCTGAGTCGCGTAGGTGTGAGTTGAAACTTATTGCCCTAAAGTGCAACAATAAAAATATTTTATAAAATGAAAACACCTTTTTGATGTTCTTAAAGTATCATTTTTTAATATGCCGCTATTTTGTTTCTATGAAGGTTAGGGAGTTGAAATATTCCCAGAATACTTTTAGAACCTACTTTGTAAACTGTGTAATATTTGAAAAAGTTCGGTGCATGAATGGACACTTGATATAAAATCGAACGTGTAAATCTCTTTGTGGGACACAGTGTATTATATTATACAAAATTCCTTGATAATTTTGGATAACTAGAGTGACCCCTGGGTTGGAGAGCTCGCTCATGAACTGTTGTATTGTAATCTTTGAGACCCGAAACTTTTAATTACACAGAGTTAGTGGAAATTATGGAAACAGCTAAATATTTCTCTTACATAAATGAATTGCCAGTAGGTTTCATTTAGGATCCTACTTGAAATGAAATATTCCTCTTCAAAAATGACTATCGCTTCAACATATTCTACCCTCATATGAATTCATTTTTAAAATGTTAAATTGATCAATATTATTGATACATGATTTCAGTACAGATTTCCAAGAAAAAATAATTCCGAAAACCGCACATTGATAACTCAACCCTTATCAGTTTTTTGATGTAAAAGTTCTCAATTATGTTGTCAACTAACCAGCTGAAATCATGTGTCAGCATCTGTTTGATAGCTCCCAAATAGCCTCAGCTGATGTAATGAATGAATGAAAGGAAAAAATGTAGTAAATTCCATGCAATGAATTCTTCAGCTGACTGAATCACAAGAATTTTTTTTTCCTATGCACTTTCAATGTTATTTTTTATATCCTGAAAAGCACGGAAGAATGATTCAATTTTGTTGTTCAACTAAGTTGACCTGTAAAAAGGTTCAAAGAACACGTGTTCAAAATTTGAAGCTTATTGATCAATTCTTTCTAAAGTTATAGACTAATAGAACATACAAACAGACGGACAACGACTTAGCCTTCAGTAAGTCAAAAGTGAGAATTCGCTTATGCTCGTTCAATAAACACAAATAATGAAAAGTTGAACTACTCACACTTTTGAGATATCGCACTTATAGTGGATGACACCACTTTCAAAGTTTCAAATATTGTCCTTGAATTCAAGAAGATTTGACCAATGTAACTAGACTTAAATGAGCATGCCTATTACGAAGCTGTGTTTGGCATGAATTCTCTTACAGAATTGCCTCAGAAATCCCCAAAGACCTTAAAGAGGTATCTCTAAGATTTTTGGAAATCCCTCTCAAGAAATATTCGAACTACACATGCGTGAGTTCGTTCATCTTTGGCGAGTAGCATGAATGTTCGGTAAAATAGGTATCGCATCGCCGAAAATCATCATATAGCCTATGTCTATGCAGGTTATCGGAGCCAAAGACCTAAAAGATACATCTTTAAGTTCTTTGGTCGGAACTGGCAATATGCGGGATTCAAAAAGACAGAATAGACTCAGAATCAGAATTTTCTGCAGGCAGGTGGTGCTCAAAATAATGTTTTCCTCAACCTACTGTCTAAAGAGCCTACTTTACTATCTGAAACAAAATACTAAAGTTTCACTTTTTCGCTCTCGGTAGGAAAAAACAGAAAAACTCCCTAGAGCGTAAAGTAACTCCATTTAAATAGCATGGGAAGCATCTCTATTTTGAAAACTTACACTTGAAATAGGTTAGAAGGTCTAAGCTCAGACAAAGACCTTAAAGATATCTCTTTAAGGTCTTTGAGCTCAGACGAGGAAGCATATAGAGTAGTCATCAAACCAACTAAATTCAATACCTCAACCAGACATTTGATCAATATATGAAATATATGTTTCATGCTAAAATTATTACAAACTTCATATCAGTATACTGTAAAAATATTTTTTTTATATTCCATGTTATTCAAAATACCAACCAACGAATATTCCTCATTAACTAATCAAATTTGAAACAGGAACTTCATCCTGTTGTAGTAGAGTCGGCGGCCATTGTTGTTACAACTTTTGCCGACAGATAGCGCTATCGGCCATAAACTGTTTGATTACAAGACAGCTGTTTGATTTTTAAGTTATGTTGTAACACATTTTACTGGTCACGTAAGTTTTCAAAAATTTTTTTATTTGCAGTTTTTATAAAAATGTAGGTGGAGGAAAAATGTTGTGTACATCACGAGTGAAAAAATGTTTTCTCCCTCAGGAAAATTGTTGCCCTCGCCTCGGCTTCACCTCGGGCTTCAAACTTTTCCCTCAGGGAGAAAAATTTTCCACTCTAGATATAGGCTACAAATAACTATTGGTTATCTGGAAGAATCGGAAATGTGTGTAAGTGGCAATGTCTGGAGCAGACATTACATAGCAAAACATATCCACGTAGAAGATTGCAATATTCAATGATGCTTCCATACACGGTGAATGAGTGAATGATGATACATAATATAAGCAATAAACGTGTAAATGTTTAAAGTTGATGAGTAGCCTATGTGTCAGAACAGGCCAAAGACTAATGCTTGTTTAATTGAAAGAGGAACAATAAAGTATGTCAATATTCAGATCTTCACATCTCTGCTGTCTTTTATCATCTCGCGAACCACGTGGAGTTGTTGCTATAGCTGCTATCAGCTGATGTGGACCATGCTTCGATCGAAGCAACTGTAAACCCGGAACCCGCCTCCCTGTCAAACTGACAAAACTTGATCCAGGAGCTAGCGCTTCGCTGCGGCAAGAGAGTGAACTACGTCCACCCAACTTTCATCTTTTTCCCTCTATTTTATTTCACTCTTTATCACCTATTTTCTGTAGAAAGTTGTTGGCAAGAAAGAGAATCGGCAACGCTGTTCTACTATCTTTCTCCACTGTCATTATAACGTGGACATCACTTTAATAGGATGCATGTGTATGGTATGTCTCTTCCTTGTCCTTGGTAGAGATGAACGTATAACAGTTTTATTATACTGGAGAAATGTCTGATTGAGGCTCTATAGGGTGATTCACTTTCAATCGTTTATTTGTTTGCATTCCAAATAATTAAATTCTAGTAGTTCTGTGAACAGTAGACCTCGTGCTCAGTAAGTTACATTGACCCGTTGTTATGTTTTCTCGAAAATAATTTATCAATTTAAAATGTCTAGAAAAAATCCTAAATAAACATAGAGCTTTCTGTCCTATCGTACCGTGACGTGGTGTCCCGGAATGTGAGTGTGAGCGCTGTTATCAGGTCTGCAACTGTCTATAACGTTGATGGAAAGCTGCATTTTCAAGATGTTTGATGTTTTTGAACGGGTAGTATTATAGTCAACTGTCTACTAACGTTGATGGAAAGATACATTTTCAAGATGTTTGATGTTTTTGAACGGTTAGTATTATAGTCCACTAGACAGCTGATTCATGATGAATAATATTCTAAAGTCTGATTTTCACGGTAATATTGGCGTTCAAAGGAGACTCCTTTTCCTTTTGTATTATCCTTAAAATGCAAAATTTCAAAAAACCGTTTGTATACGTCGACGCGAAATTCAAAAAGAACATGCCTGTCAAATTTCATGAGAATCTATTGCTGCGTTTCGCTGTGAATGAGAAACATAAAAACATAAATATAAACATATGAACATAATTATAAACTTAAGAGAAATGCAAAACCGTCGACTTGAATCTTAGACCTCACTTCGCTCGGTCAATCAACAAATTACTCCACTGTCGTTCAGAATCCATCGCCTAAAATGTTGGGTCCATTCATCTCCATCTACATTCATGTGTCACTTATTCCAAGCACAATCATGCAATAAGATATCATAGAGCGTCCACAGAGGCAACTGCTTCTACAACAGTGAATTTAAATGGAAAAATACTCGATTACTGAAGTTCCAAGTAAGTGGCATAGCTGTTCTGCTGCACTAGATGACATTACAAGAAACGAATTATTCTTCATGTGTTTTTAGAATGAATTTTCCATGTTAGCCATGTTGCTTGCCTTCCAGCCCTACGCAATACTCTGGAGGTGTCTGATAGAATGTCTGTCTCTTTTCGAAATGGAATAGCATTTTTCAAAGTAGGCTTATCATGATTTCTCATTTAAACAAGAATTTTATCACGTGGATAGGCCCAGATTTCACTTTTTTACTTTACCAAAGGTAAGGAAAGTATTGCTTTCCAAAAAATTAAAGTACCCTAATTTCAAGTTTTCTATACGTTTCAAGGTCCCCTGAGTCCAAAAACATGATTTTTGGTGTTGGTCTATGTGTATGTCTGTGAACACGATAACACAATTCCTAATTGACCGATTGACTTGAAATTTTCAACTTGAGGTCCTTATACCATGAGGATCCGACAATAAGAAATTCAATAAAATTCAATTCAAGATGGCGGATAATTACTATAAAACCATGTTTTTCACTGTTTTCTCGAAAACGGCTCAAACGATTTTCTTCAAATTTATACCATGGATAGCTGTTTATAAGCCCTAACTTCTGACATTAGTCTCATTTCTGAGAAAATTGCAGGAGCTCCGTAATATTCTTGAGAAAAATGGCGGATAATTACTAAAAACCATGTTTTTCACGGTTTTCTCGAGAACGGCTCTAACGATTCTCTTCAAATTTCAGTCATTGTATAGTTATTTATCAGCTCTATCAACTGGCATGAGTGTCCTTCGTGGACAACTTTCTGGTCCACCCCATCTTTGAGAAATGGACTTTGTATCCTCCTTCTCGTGCATGAGGTAGGTAGGTAGAGCAGTTTATGAAAAGAACACATAGTCGAGATATTTCATCTGTAGAACAGCTGTTTTGACGACTTTTAAAAAAATCATCAAATTTCACAATTTACACAAAGGAAAAAGTACTCTGAAAACTACAGTTCTATTTACACATATACAGTAGTCTGATCGTAGTTTCAAATATGTTGCCGCCAATCGTCATTAAGTTATTCTCCTAAATAATTATTCTCGTTTGAAAATGAGGCTTACAGTTAGTTCAATGAACAAGGAACGTTGTGTGAGTGTATCACACCAGATTTTTTTTTAAAAATCACTCTTTCATCAATTAGTGATTGCTGGCTAACCGATCACTAGCTTGTCTTGTCACTTTCAATATTTTCTACCTGAAAGTTGTAAAAACTTAAGCTTCCAAAACATAACAAATGATACATAAGAGAATTTTTCGTAACATCTAAATTTTATAGTTTATAGTTTGAATTCCACAGCTTAAGTGAGGTCCACGTTAGAATGACAGTATCTAATTAATATTGGTATTGCTATCCTTGTCTATCATCCAACAAAGCAGATAGCGGTATCCTTTTCTAGCTCCGCAACGTTGCAAGATCGTTTTTTGCCAATGTGAAAATATAATGAATTAACAAAATATTCTCGATTATTGAAAAATATATTTTCTTGACGAATTAAATATAATTGATTATTTCAAACAAAAATGAACAGTTAATATTACATTAGGTTCAGCTCTCCTCTATATAGAAGGCAGTTGCAAGGCAGAGAATCGGCAACGCTGTTCTCCTATCTTCCTAAACTGCCGTAATAACGTGAATCTCACTATCATGGTTGTGCATGAGTAATGTATTTGGCTGGAAATTCACAGTATGTGCCAATTATGTACCTTGTACATTTGACTGTTGTATAAATTAGAATTGCGGAACAGTTTTGGGCTTAAGCCTGTGGTACTTTTCTGTAAGTTGTGTAACTTTAAATGATTGAATTAATAAATTTGATAAATACAGAAACAAAATTATTCCAAAAGAGGCAAAATATATAAAAACTAAATGGGACAAGCGTCATAGCGATTTGCTGGTTAGTTCCGGATCACTTGCTGGCTGCAGTATTGGTCGACTTGTGTTATCAGAATCGTTTTAAAGAAAATGCTTTTGTTCTGCGGCTAGCTTAGTGAGAAAAGTTGCCAACAGAACATGTTGAATATGCATGCCTGGATCCCTGCTCTAATGGGTTCGAAAGAAGGCTGCAGCTCGTTTTACGGCTTTTAAGACATCGTCACTCTTTCACAAGCCACTTGAAAAGTTTTAAGAAAATTAGAAAGAGAATAATGCGGCCTTTGAGAAATATTAGCTGGTGACCTTCTCGAACAAAGTCCGGCCTGCTCCGTTTGCTTGGCTGGTTTCAAGACTTGAAGATATACAAAAACATTCACTGCAACGAATGTATCATTTAAATGGGATAGTCAAAGAATAAATAGATTGGAAGATTCGCTCGGACATTCACTGTAACAGAATTGACTCTCAAATTAAAATGGGATAGGATATTAAAAGATATATAGAGTACTCTATTCTACGTGGACCATTTGTTCAGACCAATAAAATAGATGTCAGAACTGGTGGCAAGCAGATCTACATGAGAGATTTCCATAGGATATGGTAGTATGTTTTATAGCATATTCATATGAGTTATTGGTATGCTCTACAATAAATCCATTCGATGAATCATTGATTTAGTCAACAGATAATAGATCCAATTCTGAACTCGTGACCACTAGTATCAGTTAGCCTGATGGTAGTATTTGAAAGCCCAGATACTCAAAGTCATGTAACACAGTGTATACTAACTAGGTTAAGAAATACTTTATTAAATCAGTTCATATAGTGGAAATGAGATTATTAAAAGTATTAATTTGAAGGTATATTAATATAATGAAGCCTGAGTGGTAGTATTCTGTAGATTGTATTATTTGTTTTGCTATTCTCTAACACTGATGACTGATATCACCTCCATGCTTATTCATTTATTTGTGGATACAATCACAGATCATAAAAATATGATTGGGAAGGAACAACAGGCTTGACCAGAAACTATTCCATTCCCAAATTTTGATAATGAAATTAAAAAAAAAAAATAGGTTATGATTCTACTTTAAGTTCAATTTTTGTCAAAAAATATATAAGCTAGAAATTTTGAATTTATAAGATTGAGACACCAAATTATAGTTGAATATTACACTTAATTATCACTGCATATTATCATAGAGGACAATAGCGTAAGTGAATATCCCATGGTATAGGGAGTTTATGTCGTAACTTTTACTGTTATCTCAAGCCGATAGTCTACGTAGTTCTTTCCCTTGAAGCTGTGTGACACTGGTATCTCTCATATTGTGCCGTTCATACACTCGCACCCGGCCAAAACAGTAAAAATCAACAACAATCGACAGTAATCGGCTTGAGATAACAGTAAAAGTTACGACATAAGCTCTCTATACCATGAGATATCTACTTACGCTATTGTTTCTCTATGATATTATCATACTCAAGGTTGATTTCCTTCAGTTCGGTTGAGTTCGGAGATATTTGTCTTCTTATTCATAAGTTTTATTTGTATCACATTGTGGGGCTATCATCCAGTTACGCATTTACGATTTGTATCACATTATGATACTTGAGGCGATCATTTAGTAACGCATTTACTATAGCTTCGAACAATTTTCTTTGTGTATTTGCAATTTCTAGTTGTAGGTTGAATTATGTTACAGAATATGAACTCTTTCAAAAGCATATGTTCAAAAACATCTCAGCCCTCCTGTGATGAAAAAGTTCAAGATTGCCTGTTGTTAACTTTCCCAACACGTCTATTAAAGTCCTCATCTTGTCTGCAAATCTCAAGATCCGTCCCCAAAAAAATAATCAGCCGATTCTTATTCCACGAGTATAGCACAAAGGCTTTCTTTCTGTCTTCCTTCCCCCTTGTACCATAAATCTCAATGCAGCTCAGTTCTCCTTCTAAATCATTATTGAACATAAATGATGAGTTGTTGGTTATGTCTATACGACACGTGTAGCCCATGTGGAGGCTACTTGTACAGAGAATAATGGTGAATCATATCAGACTGATGACATCCTAAAAAAATAACAAACTACAACAAAGTTGAAAAAATAATCCCAGTCTCTGCTAGTTTTTTTTTGATTATCAATGAATATAAGACGAACTCATAGTCCATGAGTATAAATTCTTGTGGAAACAAGTTCCAAACGAATTATAAAACACTGATTTCTAATAATATATCCACATCATCAAATTTATGATAACAGACACGTTGAGTTAATTTGGTGGAATTTAAAAAAGTATGGAATTGATATTTTTGCTTTATCCAGTTGCACAATGGAGCGACGTTTTTCCGCTGTTAAATATGATAATATCAAATTTTAGCGGTTCTTCCGCTGTTAAATATGATAATATCAATTTTTAGCGGTTCTTTTGCTGTTAAATACAATAATATTACATTTAAGCGGTACCGTAATCATTATTAAACTTATCATAATATTCTACAGACTTTTGTTTTGATCTTTGAACCATTTTCAGTTGTTGCTTTGATCTATGATAGATGTACATAGTTCACAATCTTAAAACAACGTTCCCCCGGTTTTGAATACGAGTATATAAGAAGTAGGCCTGAGTCAAATTATAAAGGTAGGCATCAAACCCCTATTTTAAACTTTTCAAAATGGAAAACTGTAGATTGTAGAATACAATATTTACAATCAATAGAGATCGTAGTAAATAATAATTATTGGAAAATGAATTCAGTTGGCTTCAAAATTTCAGAACAACGGTTTGCCTGACAGTTCTAATATTTGTTATGGTTAGTAGTGGAATATTGGATTACTGGTGGCTTTTGGTGCTGATGATGTTGACTGGCAAAAGGTCGAATTTCAATTTCGATAGCTTTTGAAACACAAACAAGCGCACTGCACAACGGACAACGCACACATGCAAACACTCGGGTGCAAGGTAAATTCGAATGATGATGGATATCTGTCCAATGAGGGAAATGCATGGAATTCAGTCGACACTGCAACTCAAATAAACGTCGGCCAGCGTTGATAGTTCGACGCTTCCACGAATATGGTCTCGTTATGCGAAAATAGCAGGGCTGCTGTGGACATCAACTCTGCATGGCTGCTCTAGTTGTTAAATTAATGCCGCCCAGGTCAGCCGACTATTTGAGCCAGCCTTTGTAAATTTCAATTCATTGATTTTGCACTCTCATACCTCAACGTACTATCTACAACTATCACGTATTTCACAACCTTTGGAAAAGAATAAGAATGCTGAAGCTTTTAAGGAGTAGAAATAATTGAATGAAAAAGACTAAGAAATTGTCAAAAAACCACAGATTTATTGATACTTAGAAAGACCGGTTTCGGTTATTACACCATTGTCAATCTCTGGATAAACTTACTCATAGCATGGTTTATCAGAGATTGACAATGGTGTAATAACCGAAACCGGTCTTTCTAAGTATCAATAAATCTGTGTTTTTTGACAATTTCTTAGTCTTTTTCACTCAATATGAATAATTACCACAATATCAACTTCTCAACTACACAAAAAGAGTAGAAATAATATACTGATACATACATGCAAGGATCCAAAACTTGCAAACTTGTTGATTTGATCTTACTCCAGAAACATTCTGTGGGAATAACATTTACTCAAGACTTAACATTTGCTCAGTCTTCATATTATTATATAATTACAGTCCTTACATTTATATTTTTATATCCTTATAAAGTTGTATAGGTTGGTGAATCATATTATATTGTATTAAATTACAAGTAGTATGTTTGTGTATGTCCTGATACCGACATTCATTAAGGATAACGTATCGAATATATTCAAGACTCTTAACTTGAAACTCAGGCATTCTTTCCAATTAAATTTTCTTCGCAATAAATGAAGTGATTTAACACTCAGGCCCGGTTGCTCAGAAGTCTGTTCAATTCTAATTAATTCAATTAAATGTCACGAGAACCAATCAGAGAAGATTTTTTGAGTAGAAGACTTCTCTGATTGATTCTCGTGGCATTTAATCATGATTGAAATCTAACAGGCTTCCGTACAACTACAGAATACAACACAGAATATAAGTGCTGTATTTGTATTCTGTGGTACAACCTAGCGTTAGACTTGCCCAGGGATAATGAGAAAGAGTACGAGAGGCGGCCTAGAAAAGTATAGAGACTAAGTAGCGTCGGGCGATGGATATACTACCTAGCATTACATGGCCACCTACATTTTCCAGATAAGCAATCATACTACTTGTATGAGCTCGTACAGTGTACATCGTACTTATTTGTTAGTGTAGAGAAACCTAGAAATAAGATAACATCTTTTCTATGCCAATTCCGCAATTTTCATAAGTTTTCTTTATTTATACATTTTCGGAATCTATTTTTCATAAATTAATTTTGAAATCAGGTTTACAATATCTTGAATTGCAGTAAACATTGAACAATATTTTTGAATAGTTATTCATGTCGGTTGAATTCATTTTCCTCAAGATATAAGCGTGGAAGCAAAACGCTAAAAAATGAAACTTTCAAAACACCTTTATCTCTGGAGTGATCCGTGGTCTAGTGGATAGAGTGCTTAGACTACGTAGCAGCATAGAGATCCCGGGTTTGAATCCCTCTCTCAACCAAAAGTTTTCTAACCAGATCACTCCCGTGTTATCGGATGGGCACGTTAAACTGTCGGTCCCAGCTGAAGTATGACAGTCGCAAGGCCCATAGACGGCTTGAATTATATATTCAGGCGGTGGGACCTTCACGCAAGGGACTCCCCACCAACAAAAGCCATACGAATTCACTTTTTATCCGTTTAGCAGTTGGGGTAAGGATGGGGACTTTTGATATGTTATCCTCGTAACTAGTCCCAATGAAGCTGCAAAGTCGAAAATTGTGTTTAGAACATTCCCTCCAAATTCCTTTGTCAATTGCCGCAAGATTGGAGATTTCAAACTCAACACTTAAGCTGCTGCAACAGTCGTAGGGAAATGCGTAGAGATGTGAAATTATAAATCAAATTTAAGAAGAAAAATGCTCTTTTCAAGCTCATAATCCTGATCATGGCGCAAAGTCTGTACACACATTCAAATGAAACATCAGAAATAGATATATATCACACCACTTGAATAAAAAAAAATATTATATCAATGATAATATATTTTGATTATATATTATTGATTCATACAATAAGTACTTCAAAATTCTAGTAGTTCTGTGAACAGTAGACCTTACGCAGTATTCTCATCCACAAGTACCTGATTGAAACTATAGGCCTTATGGAAATACAGCAAAATAGACTGGCTTCTCCACACATCTGTGTAATCACTTGTCAGCTGATTTATGATGAATAATTCTATAGTCTGATTTCTATTCTAATATTGGCGTATGAAGGAGGCTCCTTTTTCCTTTTATATTATCCTTGAAATTCAAAATCTTCAAAAACTTTGTATATACGTCGACGCGCAATTAAAAAAGGAACATACCTGTCAAATTTCATGAAAATCTATTACCGCGTTTCGCCGTAAATGCGCAACATATAAACATTCGAACATTTAAACATTAAGAGAAATGCCAAACCGTCGACTTGAATCTTGAGCTGGGTTTACACCAAAGTTATCAACAAAATGTTTATAACTTATTCCTAATAGATTCTATTAGATTGAACGGAACTTGACAAACACATGATCAACATAATATGTGTTTGTCAAGTTCCGTTCAATCTAATACAGAATCTATGAGGATAATGTTATTGACATTTTGTTAATAACTTTGGTGTAAACCCAGCTTCAGACCTCATTTCGCTCAGTGAATGAAGATGATGTATGTTTAATTATTGTCAAGTTGTAGGTCGACTTTGGACAACCTTTATAGAAGTGACGCGTGTATTTCTGTCTGCAATAAATTATTATCGCCATTGGCGTATCGAGGATCGAGGACAAGCCGTGTGTCTTCATTAAGCGCCCTTGTGTCACTCCATTTCACCGGTCAGAGGTCAACCTCACAAAATGGTCAACTCGAAAATGGTTCGGGCAGAGCAGGGCACTTCACCTCTGTGCCATCATCAAATAAAACGCGACTCTCCATCAACCTGACAATGTTTGTAAAACACACTGAGAAAATACTACAGTTTCTGGAGTATCGAGTGAATTATTTCCTTGTCGATTCCTCACTAAATGATTTATTAGTAGTATAAGAGTAAGCTTCTCTCATTGGGAAGGAATTAATTTCCAATATTTGCTAACCGAATACAAGAAAAGAGTTGCGGAGGAAGTTGCGGCGGTGATGTCTGATAACAAAATAAATGAATACCGTATAGATACGGCTCTTCTTTCAATCAGGGATTAGGCTATTGCCGGTTCCGACTCACATTCATCTTGTAATTAGAATAAAAAAATAATAATAAATAAAATCTATAAATTAATAACATCAATATAATCTAATCTAATATCATCATAAGCATCACTACAATCTACTGTTTTTATTTTATAATAAATATAATGATCATTGCCATCTTTTTCGTGGCCTGCCTATGTCTCTTCCTTCTTTAATTTATTCCTCTCTTTCTATCGAAATGATCTATGGATTTTAAACTGACGTTTCTTCCGTTTTCACTTTTCAGTTTTCTCTTTTTTCTTATTGTATTCTTTTCACTGATTCAAATTAGAAAGAAATTTTGTTTTTTTTTTCTTTCTTTCATTCGCTATTTGAAAATTTTATTATTTGTAAATTGTTATATTTTATCTTATAATCTTTGTTGTACAGTGTTTTAGTTTAACTCAGAATTGTATTGGAGGGTTAAGTGTAAGAGAGGGCCGGCTGCGCCCTAACTTCGCCCTCCTAGGCTTTTAATAAAGGCAGCTAATCAATCAATCAATCAATCAATCTCTCTTGCCTACCGGTTTATACTTGAAAATTCTGTGAGGAAGCCTATCAGCTGACATTCGTTCCACATGCTTTTTCCATTGCTGACGATGAGATGCAACTCTCTTATTCAGGCAGAAGATATTCAGCTCTTTCCGTGTATCCTCATTCCTGATGTGATCTCTTCTGTCACAGCCCTTAGTTCTGCGGAGAAATCTCATCTCAGCTGCCTGCACTTTACTCTCAAGTGGCTTTGATGTTACCCACGATTCACTACCATAGAGTAGTAGTGGAGCTGCCATTATCTTATAAAATTTCATTATCGTGCTTGTGGTAGCTTTCTTTGTCCCAATGTCCCCAATGTCCTACTGATACTTCCACAAATCATTTGGAACCTTCCGTATAGATAAGAGCGAGTATAGAGCGAGCTATTTCTGTGAATATATATATATATATATAATATATATATATATATAATATATATATATATATATATATATGGTTATGTGTTTATCTGGTTTGTGGTTATATGGGTATTTATTTATGTTCAACGTTCAACGGATCTCGAAAACGGCTCTAACGATTTTCACGAAATTTGGAGGAACAAAGTAGGTTTATGATATGAAAATTCAATTGCACTAGGTCTCAACCCTTGGATAACTCGCTGAATGACATTGAAAGGATAAATACGTCCTTGGAAAAACAGCTGGAAATTTTGTCGTCTGTCGATACCGTAATGGAAGAGAGTGAACGAGTGCATGTGTGGGATCATCCAGCTGTTCTCACGAGAAGAAAAATTCAGCAAGAGAAACTTATTTTCGTTTATTTCTCTTTTTTTAGAAAACATGTTTACTTCAGAAAATTCAAAATAGTAGCTAGATGCTGTTAGTGATACATAGTATATCAACAAATATTGTAGCAAACATAGTATATCATTCTAAATCGAATTCATATATTTGTAATTGATGATGTGTTTGTTTTTTGAAGTGTGAATAAATTGTTATTTTAATGAGTGATAGTAGCTTATTCTAGATTTTGATTTGGACTGTAGTATAAATTTGAAAAGGGACAGTTTTGGGCATAAGCCTGATGTGCCTTCTCATATAACTGTATAAATAACTAGCCGTCAGGCTCGCTTCGCTCGCCATATCCGTCCAGCAAGGGGGCTCCGCCCCCTGGACCCCCGACTGGATCGTCTAAGAATGAGATCAGCAGGCTCGCTTCGCTCGCCTGCATTTTTCATTTGAGCATTTTTATCATATGTTTGGACAATCCAGTCGGGGGTCCAGACTAAACGTCTGGCTAAACGGATATGGCGAGTGAAGCGAGCCTGACGGCTAGTAATATAATATTCCCAGGATTGAAGTAGTAGTGCCCAATCAATTTTTCCGCGATAGATGCATTGAAATCTTCAACTTGGTGCCAACCTAACAAAGTCAACTCAACTTAATGCCAACCTGACAAAATTATTAATTTAGTTGCCAGTTAACAACTGTTTCGAAGAGGTACTCTATCTAGATTATAGTTCTATAGTAACATATGATATATGATATGGAAATTTCAATTATAATTAAGAGATTGGGAGAAGAAGAATATACATGCTAAAAGACGAACTTTAAACCCTTAAAAACCACCCTTAGAGTTAAAATATTGCCAAAAGATTTCTTAGTGCGCCTCTAAAGGGCCAACTGAACATAAGATAACTATCTTATGTATAGTTATCAAACGTTATACCGAACGTTTTTGGTCCGGTAGATTTTTAGTTCTGCGAGTGAGAGTGTGAGTGAGTGAGTGAGTGAGTCAGTCAGTCAGTGAGTGAGTGCCATTTCGCTTTTATATATATATATAGATTGTACGACTGAGAAAATGAATAAATAAATATAAACTATAAATTCAATCTTCCGTTACAAATTTTCTATGCTTTTACATTCCAGAGCAAAGCTCGGTCCCCTGATATTATTGATTATACACGGTGTGGCAGAGCCGATTGACGGGTTTGGAAGGGTTATAAGACTTATAAGTAATGAACCGCGCAACTTGCAAAAAAAATTCTCTAATGTTTCCAATTCAGTTTGAAATGTAGTTTCTATTGTTAATTTTTGAAAATGATAGATTATCAGTTAAATGACGACCATAAGCAGCAATACACTGATGTAGCGTTTTTTTGAAGTTTTAGAAGGCATTTTTGCACACAGCGATTGGTAAGGCTGGATCTCTTTTCTGATTCGCTCCTTTAGCTCTTCCAAGGTGTGTGGGCGATCTTTGATGTCTGTCAAGAGAAAATAGCATGTGTAGTCGTGCCAGTGTTCGTAGTGGACCAGTGATCGTTCCATTGTTTTTCCTGGAACAACATGAAAAAATAATTGTGTATTTTTGGGATAGATAAATTGATGTTAACTGAAGAAATATTTTCCAAAATTCATATCATTTTCGCAGGGAAATATATCAAGAATATAAAATAAGAATATTAAACATAATATTAAGAAATATTATCATGACAAGGAAAGTGGTGTGGATATCCCGCAGCAGATTTTCTACAAGGAAGTGATTTTAATTCTGTAATTGAATTCAACTATCCTAAATATTATGTACTGAAAAAAAAGTTCAATCAGGAAAACTATAAATGAAGACACTTAATTTCAACTACAAGATTAATTATTCAAATTTCAAAGCACTTTGCACTTAAGACTTAAATCTTTTCAATCCACTAAGAAAGATTGTGAGTCTCCATCATGTTTCTCATAAAATGTATATGTCATGCTTAGGTTTTGATTGAGTATCCGAAATGAAGAGACAGCTTTATGTGCCACATTTGAGAGTTATCTCGACTTTTTTCTCAATGCTAAAGCCTCAGAAATACTAGGAAATAGGAAAATATTCTCTCAGTCATCTCTAATCCAGTTCTTACTCCTCGCTCAAGAGAGATTTCATAAAAGTCATCATTCCAGCTCGCATTTTATGTTTATAAGGAATGAGAGATGCCGAGAATGAGCTTGCATATTCGTAGAGGCGACTTTTTACATCGTATTTGAAGTTTTATCTTCTTCGAAATTGCTACGGGAATCAAAACTGCTATAATACTTGAATGCAGCTCTCTGTATGAAATTCCGGTGAGAAACACTGTACAGTATTTCATTAAATATTTTGTGCATAAAATGTATATAATATTGTGTATTATATACATTTTGTGTATGAAATATTTTATTTATATACTTTGCGTTATCAGGGTTACGCTGTGTAGGAGACTCGCTCGGTTTTCTATGTTGTACATAATAAAGAATTCATAGGTCAAAGGTCGAGAGTTCAATGACGCAATTTGAAGGAGCAGATTTTTCAATGAAATTTTTCATTTATTTTTAAATAACAAGAATATTAAAGACTCAACTTCAAACGTAGAGCTGATATAATTCTATTCCTACCAAAATGAAGTTTTATTGCCAACATGGGAAGCTCCTGTCTATCAAGCCTATCTACCCTTCACACCATGAAATCATAAGCTATTCATAATCATTATTGTAATAGTAAGTTTTTACTGGTGAGAGAGTATGAACGGCACAATATTATATATCACCAGTCAAATCAGTAATAAAAAGACAGTAGTCAACAGTAATCGGCTTGAAATAACTGTAAAAATTGCGACATTTATGAGAGACTACCAGCGTCACACAGCTTTACGGGAAAGAACTACGTGGACTATCGGCTTGAAATGACAGTAAAAGTTGCGACATAAACGCCCTATACCATGGGATATCTACTTATGCTATTGTTTCTCTGTGGTTAATGGTGGAGCTTGAAGGGGTGAGTATAAAGATCTATGTTGTGTTCACTTTCCTTTTCAGATAAAAGTTTCATTGGAAATTACATTCAGGGCTTCTCATATAAGAATATACAAGGATAGTCCGAAGTTCGTGAAAAAATGGTAGATTCTCTCCTCTGATGATAATACATTGATGTACTTAATGTTATTATTAATTGACTATGGTTCATTATAATGGAAGGGGACTATAAATTTTTATATAATATAATAAATGTATCTTTAAGAGAATTTGACATAACTCTATCGTTCCTTCATGTTGCACTCTAGAAACCTGATTCTATCATGATCACTGATAGATAAATATTATTTTTCACGATAATTGTGATTCGTATGAGATATTCACGATTGGAATAAAGACCTATACAGCTTGAGATCTCAAAAATTGCTACTTAATTACTCAATTTCAATAACTTGGAAGGTACTTGAACTATCATTGTTCCTGAAAGAAATTCTATGTTCCTGAAAGAAATTCTCACTGACTGACTGACTGACTGACTCACTGACTCACTTACTTGCAGAACTAAAAATCTACCGGACCAAAACCGTTCAAATTTGGTAGGTATGCTAAGTTGGCCCTTTAGAGGTGCACTAAGAACGGATTTGGAAAAATTTCAAAAGATACGCCCAAAATCTTCATTTTTCCAGCGTTTTTTAGTGTTTCCTCAGCTTTATCGAGAACAAATGAACAGAAAATGTTCAAATTTAGTACAGAAGCTCAGCTAGGGTTACATTATTGGTATTGACATTGTATTTTTCAAACTGTTTATGAACCGATGAATTAATTCTCTTCAAAAGATCAAAATGTAGGCCTACTCATTATGAACAGAGACTTCCCAGCTAAATGTCTCATTCCGAAATTCGAAGATGCTCAATTCATTAATCTTATGATAGGCGGAGAAGAAGGAGAATCGAAGCTTGTTTTATCAGGGGATGAAAGACTAGGAGCTGAGTTGGCGCATAATTGGAACGTTTGAAGACACAGGGGGTTAACTATTCGAAAAATTAAAACGGAGTTCGAAGTCAGTTGAATTATTCCAGCCCATTCAGCCGTTGAACACGGCGTTTATGTTGACTTGAGAGGAGTACTGGGTGGTGGATGTTGGGGAATGATGAAGGGGTGAGTTTGTAAGCCGCAGGCCCCAGCCCTCGCAGTAGCAGACGGACTAGCGAGGTACAATAATTGGGTTAAGTCGTAGCTAACTTGGCGGGGGGAGAGCGGTTGTCGGAGAAAGAGAAAATGTTAATCGGATGATTGTCATAATTGCTTTCTGAATTCATTTTCAATTTAGTGAAGTCTGAACTCATTAGGAAACGGAGACATTTATTCGCTGTTATTCCTCTTCTGTCTCTGCGCTCCTGCTTTTACACGACTGTGCATTTTCCTCGCCTGCAGCTATTCTGAGAGCAATTTGATGGTTGATTTACTCGGAGCTTACAGTCAACGATGGTGAAATGGGGAAATTGCATTTTTCACAAGAAAAGATAGAAACATCTCTGGATGAATTGCTGCAATGATGAGAATAGTTCTCTCCCTCATCTAAAGCGGTAGTATCTCTTCTTCAAGAAATAATTAAAATCAATTACAGAAAATATTATACAATGTAGCAGGGGTCTCCAACCTTTTTTATCCAAGGGCCAAATTGTTAATTCTTGGGAGGCTTAGAGGGCCAATAACAAGGATGTACGTGGAATTTGACTTGTGGGGACACACACGACGGGGAATTTGGGGGGTGTAAAATTATTATATTTCCATCAAAATAATATGAATAGTTTCAAGTAGGTTTAATTGAAACACAGGAAGAAACAAACCAATTCATTTCATTTCAATACAAAGTCCAATTTATTGAGTGTGGAAATGTCATAAGGAAACTTAACAATGCAAGTTAATGAATTTAGCAATCTAAACAAAATGATAATAACTTTTTTATAGTAAAAAGACAACTTGACAATACACTAATTCACAGAAAGTTACCAAGCTAAAAGAGAATACTTATTTTCGGTGAGAAGATTGCATTTCTTTTCCACTTGAAATGTCCGTCCATTTAGGATCAAACTTTGTGTTTCCGATCATAAAAATTGTTTGCAAATGTTCATCTGACAAGCAATATATTTATTTGGATTCAACAAACTTCATTTTTGAAAATGTCTGCTCACACTTGTAGGTAGATCCAAAAAGAGAAAACATAGCTTGAGCATGGTTTTTTATGTTTTTAGAGTATTTTTCTGGCAGAGACATGTACAGTCCGTGCAGTCCATTTGCTAATATCTCGCAATGGTTGATCGCTGCTTGTTTACAGCTAATTTCACACTTATTGAAATGGAGTGGCTAGTAAGAGAAGAGTACTGAACTCACAGTTGATGTCGAAAAAGTGTATAAATATATATTTTGAAAAATCTGTAGCAATAACTCTCGGCGGGCCGGACAAAATCTATCCGCGGGCTGTAGGTTGGAGAGCCCTGTACTAAAGTTTACAACTAAATACAATAGCTAGTTACTGTTGCTGGTGAGATGTTGTGATATCCATCCATAATTAAAACACTGAGCTGTTGAAATGTCACTAATTTATTGAAAATAACATACATGCTTCGACACCAATGCTGTTATCATCAGCGTGAAAAATTGTTCTGGAACAATCTCAAAGTATTGAATTTCTCATACTGATGATGGTGATGAAACATGGTTGTTATTTTCAATAAATGAGTGATATTTTTGATAAAATCACAGTGTTTTCACAATATTTGGTTTCAGAAATTTCTTATAATGTGTCTTCTAGATCGTTAGTGTTTTCTGTATGGAAATTGACCTACTCCTCTATGTTCTAGAGTATGGTACCATGGTACTATGGAACTATATGGTATCTCTTTTCTGTATAGGGCTACTTGTAATATAAATATAAAGAAAAAAAACCTCAGTACCCTTTTTTTAAAAATTTTATCACAACATGTTTCGGTCATTTATAAATTGAATAAATTGATGTTGTGATAAAATATTTTAAAAAAAGGGTACTGAGATTTTTATTTTCTTTATATTTATACTATATGGTACTATGCGTACCATGTTCTAGAGTAGGTTTTGTTTGTTTGTTTTTTGTGTGCGGATTAGAAATTAGTAAGTGTTTAGTAAGTCATTAGATGTTCAGTTATAATACGAGTATCAATCTGGTTCACTAAAAGAGGAAACTGAACAACGGAACAATTAGAAATTGCTCCACCTACGGAAATGGTCTTTAGAAATGTGGAATTTTGTGAAGTTGAAACAAAATTAAGACATTCATTCGATGGAGATATTAAAGCTGAAAATCTTAGAATCATTGCTCAGATTCGAGTAATAGACTCGAGTTTAGATAGAGAAGTTTTCCGTTAGAAGAGTAGTGAAACACGTGAAACCTTTTTATAATCGGTGTATTATAGAGTAGTTCTTTGAAAATGGGAATAACGAGGAGAAAATTGAAAACAACTTATTAAGTTGGTTTTTTGGTCCTGCAAAATTATTTCTTTTATATGAGAATATTTCCTATTTTAGTGATAATAATGTGAAACATATTTTTCTTCTATGTTTGGTTTTGAAGCATCTAAATTCAAAAATACGTTGTGAAAATAATTAAGGACTGAAAATTTTGTGAAGTGAACAACTACAAGACGACCTATGTCGGACTATGTGTAACCTTATCTAAACTTGGGAGAGGAATAGCAGAAGGTTAATTTATTTTTTCTCTCCCTATCATTCTGATGATCTACTAAGGGCTGGCTTCCGAGCTCGGGATTTGGCTAAGTTCTAGACTTAAATCAGCTGGAGAAAGAAATTGGCTTTCCGAAACGGGGCGTAGTCGTAGTCATTGTCAAAGTCACGTTTGAATTAATTTCAAAAAAAAGGAACATTAAACACAAAATGAAAAAAATAGAAATAGTGTAAAGTTTTAGCAACTTTGAATTACTTAGAAATGTTTAATTTCGTCAAGGATGAACAATTCCCATTATAGGAATGAGAAAATAAAAACTGCGACTACTGTTATAAAACTGCAACTTGTTGTAAAGTTAATTTTCTGACTCCAGCTGTTTAAAGTCTAGAACTTAGCTAAATCCCGAGCTTGGAAACCGGCCCTTAATGTATCAATCAATAAAGGATAAAAAATAAAGAATAAATAATGAATCCGATGATAAAAGATAGTTGATAACTATTGGTTGTAGTATTCAAGAAAATAATCGAAAAGTCATCAAATCAACCAATCCTACAAAGCAAACATTTTTTGGAACTGCAACATTTATATGCTATTTCGTGAAATCCATGTGACAGTCTTGATCATATATTTTTGATTATTCACGTGAATCTTGAGATATACTTCCCGATAGTCAATTGAGAGAAAATCGAATATTCATTTGGAAAGCCTAAGAAGTCAGTAATAATTTGGTGGAATATGCTCATAACGTTTGAAATCTCAAACTCTGATTTTCACTCACCATTTAGAGCTTGGCGTATTTCCAATATCAGAGTTATTGATTTATAATCTGTCAATTGGTTTATAGAGAGGGGAACAATTCCCTTCATTATGAGTGACTTTACAAGACTCTTCGATTAAGAAAACCGTTCAAGATTACTCCAAGTCAGAAATCTTCCATCGTATATATCGTATACACACACTTCGGATAAACCAATTTTCGTTTTGTATTGTTTGCTCTGTACTCATATATATTATGTTCTCTCGTTAGACGAAAATTTGCTTGTTTAAGAGTCTACTAATAAAATATACAAGCTTATTCACTATTGTGAGGTGCACGTTATAATGACAGTGTTTGTTTAGCAATGGTATTGCTATCCTTGTCTATCATTCAACAAAGCGGATAGCGTCTTTAAGATTTCATCTTTGTTATGAAAATTCATTATGGAATAATTGAAAAATATAATTTCTTGCTTAATAAAATATAATTGATAATTTTAAACGAGAATGAACAGTTGATATTACATCAATAAACCTGTACCAGCTACCGTCTGTAGAAGGCATTGCCAAGACAGAGGATCGGCAACGTTGTTCTCCTTCCTTTTTTTACTTCCATTGTATTGTGGAGCTCACTATAAAACTATTGAAATCATTCTCAAAAAGAGTTTATTCTAGTCTATTCTTCATTCTAGTTTCAATAAACTCCAGTGATCGAAAATAAATTTATTAGAATAAAATGGATCATTACAGTTTGAAACCCGTGTCTGGTTTGCTTACTTGAAGATTGCAATTTAAAGGTACAGATATAATTATATACGCGCCGCAAACGTGAGCAATTCACTTTTAATCAGCTGACTATATCTGTATTTTAACAGAAACGGTAAGATAAAGATATAAAAAGCTTCGCATCAGCTGGTTAAAAATGAATTGCTCATGTTCGCGGCGCGTAAATCTGTACGCACCTTTATATCATGATATATGTATGATAAAATATGCAAATTAGGATTAGAAGATTCAAATTGAGAACTGATTCCCATTCTCAAGTACTAATGTTGAATTTGAAGTGATTTTTAGTGTCACTTGTTTGTGTGATCAAATTAGTAATTTCAAAATAAACATATCTGCACTAGAAACCCTCATTTTTCTCCTCAGTTG
Organism: Nilaparvata lugens; assembly: GCF_014356525.2. Taxonomy (NCBI): domain Eukaryota; kingdom Metazoa; phylum Arthropoda; class Insecta; order Hemiptera; family Delphacidae; genus Nilaparvata; species Nilaparvata lugens. The sequence continues at coordinate 85,065,443 of NC_052505.1, read as the reverse complement.
ACATTTCCTCATTTGAAGAGCTTCCTTTGCATGTTTTCCTTACTCTCCTCACACTTATTTTCCAATGCTTTTCCACCATTACGCTTTCAACGCCTCCCCTTAAAGTATTCATCAAAAAATATTCTTCTTCGTTTCTCTCTGACTATCTTTTTCTTTCTCTCTTTCTCTTCTTGCTACTCTGACCTCTTCACTATTTTATTCATAACTTTGTCATGAATATTTCACTCCAAATTATGACATCGTCTCCCTCTCTGGTGATGTTAAACGTTTCTCAAAATTCGTCCTCGCTATTAAAATCATCACGACTGAGCTCTTCAATTAGAAACACGGCTTTCTCCTACTCTAGAGCCTCCTTCCTTTTCTTTTCCTCCTTCCTTTCGCCGTTGAGGCGACTTCTACTCTGCCCTCTACCTTACAAGGATTATCTCTCTGAACCCAGATGAGACAAATAATATTATTATAATCCCTTCTTGAGCAAGACTAGAAGTAATTATTCGCTGAATTAATTTTCAAGTTTCCCGGTACACCAAATAAAATTTATGTATAATCAACTAATGATTGATTAATTGGTTTCCTCAAGGTGAAAAGTGAGATGTTAAGAAAAAAGGAATTAAAAAAATATATACATATAACTGAAAAATCACATAATAGGTGAGAGATGTAGCCTCATGCCTTGGGATGTTTTTATTATCATAAATCATATTTATGCCATTGTAATTACGATAGCTGGTATTAATCCCCGCATTCCATTCTTCTTATTCTTTCAACACCTATCAGGATCATACTCGCTATATTTCCTCAATTATTTTGTTGAATTAGCATTTACTGTCATAATAACCCGTAAATGATGTTTATATATTATCTAGTCAGATAATATTATAAAGTGCGACGCAAAATATATATGATGTTTTCGTTCACAATATGTTTGATATCAAGTAATAAAAAAATCCAAGTACCCTTTATTAAGGCTGTGCAAAGGCTAAAAATAAAATCACTACTCGTGATATTTTTCTAAGTTTTTCGATTTGTATATCATCAAGCTATCAAATTGAAAAAGTTTTCTCAGGAAAACTTTTTTCCGATCATTACTTTCTGAGATAAGAGCGCCTGAAGTTTGAATTTTTGGGACAGAACATTTCAAATTCGGTAAGAGATAAATCCATGAGATTTGGAGGATGGATTCTTCATAGTATTGTTGATCTAGCAAAGCAAAAATTTTCTGAAAATATAAATTTTTGAAAAAGTTATTCAATTTATCAAAAATAACTCAATTAAAAGTTATCTTTGGTTACTTTTAGTAAATTAAATAACTATCTTGGAAATTGATATTTTAAGAACATTTATGTTTTACTAGATCAACAAAACCATGAAGATCCATCTTCCAAATCTCATGGATTTAACTCTCACCGAATTTGAAATTAATGTTCTGTCACAAAACTTCAAACTTCAGGCGCTCATAATATCTTGAAAAGTAATGATCGGAAAAAAGTTTTCCTGAGAAAACTTTTTAATTTTGATAGCTTAATGATATACAAATCGAGAAACTTGGAAAAATATCACAAGTAGAAAGTTTATTTTTAGCCTTTGCACAGCCTTAAAACCTTTCATTCAAAACATGTATCAATATATTCATGCCAATTCCAAGTTAGTGAATCATGTTATGGCTGCTTCATAGAAGGGGGTTGTTAATGTTGTGAATAATAGGTTTTAATGAAGGTTATTTGGATATTCCATTTTCTGATGAATAAGAGTAGCTATGCTTGATAATATAGGGCCATATATAATGTTCCCTAATCTACGATTACATGTTACCATGATCGCATAATATTACATCAACCAATCAATCAATCAATCATATTTATTCATCAAATGTACAAGTACATTGAATATTGTCACATACACATATGTTGTCACATTAAACAGAGAAACCTAAAAGAACAAAACAACACACAGATACAGTCAATGTCAAAATTGCATAAAATTATAACGTAAAGTTATAAAATTTATAATATTTATCATTCCGAGTTTAAACAAATAACTGATCCTTCTCCGTCAGAACCGAGATGGTGCATATGGGACATAGAATATAAGAATAATCCATTAATACTAATGTGTAAGTCACTTATCAGAATAATAGCAAGTATCAACTACTTAGGTGGTATCAATGAATATTATTATTGGAAGATCATTAAAGCTGTATCCAGAACTAGTTCATTCCAGTAGTTAGAGAAATGTGATCTTCAGCATCTCAAGGCCCCATCTTAAATGTGAAAGTATACATCTAAAATGCGACCTTCACATCCTAATAGCTTTTTAGTTCACATCTCAAATGTGACCATCACATACTCATAGCTTTTTAGTTCACATCTCAAATGTGACCATCACATACTCATAGCTTTTTAGTTCACATCTCAAATGTGACCATCACATACTCATAGCTTTTTAGTTCACATCTCAAATGTGACCATCACATACTCATAGCTTTTTAGTTCACATCTCAAAAGAACCTTTAACATCCCAATAGCTTCCAAGTTCACACCTTGATTGTGAACTTCAAACTTTCATACAGCTTTCTTCAATGCTCTTTGAAGATGTAAAAAATATTTTTGTCATAGTCATTGAATTTCAGCTGTTTTACATCCATGAAATCAAGCCGGTAAACAACCGATTGTAGAACAAGTAAACATATGATTCTCATTACAGAATACTATAGGCTACTGTATTAAAATCATATGTTCTCTTTACAGTCTAGTATGTTTCCTAGTTCCGAATTAGGAACACTAAAACTGGTACGAAAACCGCCTTTCAGCGCTCCAGGTGGAAGTTTTGTCAACAACAATAGATAAATTCCTGATTCGGAACTTGTAAACTAGGTTATGTTTATAGAATGCATGTAGTAATGTCAGCAAGGGCAGGTAATGTTTTCTGTTTCCCAATTATTCTTTTCTAGATTATTTTGACAAAAAATAGTGTAAGTTACTTGGACGTGAATGAATTTTGCAGTGCTCGAATAAAAATACAGTCTCTGCTAACGCCTCGACTAGAAACATCATTCTCGCCTGCAAAAGGTCCCTTCCCGTCCTTGTGAGTTAAGATACTATTTTCAAATTTGAACTCATCATTAGGCCTAAAGTCGCAAATTAGTGAGTGCCATATCAATATGCTATCACATTCCATCATCACTGACGATTCATCAGCTGTGAATCTCAAACTCAAACATCAGCTGTGCTAATAGTGAAATTGTGTTTCTTTTCTGGCTCAAAAGTTTGCAAAATTACTTAAAAATTTCCAATTTATAGAGATTTGAGTGAAATATTTTTGTTTTAAAATATCAAAATTCAAGATTTTTAGTTTAGTTATTAGTTTTGGAGTGGAAATTGGACTTTTTGGAGTGAAAGTGAAATCTTAACCTTATTCTTTTTGAAACATTTATTTGTAAAAATTTGGGAGAAGACAGTTTTGGGCTATGCCTGTTGTCTTCCACCAATCATATTATATTTATTATAATTATGATTTGTAATTGTTAATGAAATGAAATGAATAAAATGAATAAAATGAGGGTTAAGTGTAGCAATAATAAATACAGCCGAGTCTCAACTAACCCAAAATGACATTCTCAGAGAGCACTCAGTCTTGAAGTCTTGAAGCACTCGAATGGCTCATTTCAAGAACGGACAGCACTAAGTAATCCAACAGCTGATTGGCAGCCTCTTTACTCGTCTGAACCAACCGAGAGCGGTGTCTGATAGATGATTGGCATTGAGGGAGAGTATTTTGAGAGTGATGGTGGGAGGGGGGTTGCCCATTAGCCAGATGACCGTACTTGGTGCCGGCTGATGGCCGGAATTCCGGCTCTGTGATGCCAGCAGCATCAGACTGTATTTCGTGGCAATATCGAAGCAATTGATTCAAGATAATCCGATTGCCATGGAGAGGAGTTTGCTCGGTCATTAACTGATAGCGTTCGCTAGCGATTTATCGAGACTCATTTCCCGAAAGTCACATTCAAAACCAAACCGCGGTCTCATACAGATATTATCATTTCAAACCACCCCTCTTGAGGCTCAATCTCAACCACTGCGTAGCCACATTATTGGAGTGGTTTGTATCGGCTGTATTTTGAATATCAAGCAATATTCATGGCTGATTGTTCCAGTGTACTGACTGATTCGTCTCAAAACGTATCAATGCCATGCTATAGTATAGTGACTTATCAAAGTGAGAAGTTAGAGTTTCAGATGCTGAAGAGGATAGCGAAGCTAAAGGAGGATTAGAGAGAAAGTTAAAGAAGCTAGAGAAGCTGAAGAATAGTAAGTTATTATCTGAGAAGTAAGAACTTTTAATCTACTACTCCGTTCAAAAATGAATCAATGCCATGCTAAAGAATAGTGAGTTAGTAAAGTGATAAATTAGAGAAAAGAAGCTATAGTGAGGTCCACGTTAAAATGGCAAGAATAAGAATAAGAATAAGAATAAGAATATTATTATTGCCGTTAAACAAACTTAATTGTAATAGGCTACGTCAAAATACAGTCAGTTTTTTTTTTAAAATACTATGCATACATATAATTAAATATTCTTAATAATACAATAAATAATAATATAATACTACTATAATAATACCTATAATGACATACAATCTAATTCTTTAGAAATTATTATTTTTGAATTGTATTCGTGTCAGATGCTAGGTATTCATTTATATTATAAAAAGGGTGGTTCTTTAACCATCTATTTAAAACATGTTTTAAAGACTTTTCCGGCAGATTCCGCACCCATAGAGGAAGTTTATTGAACATCAGTCGTCTCTGATAAAGATGACTCTTGTGAGTTCTTGATAATCTAATTTGAGGAATAGCAAGATCTGATCGATTTCTCGTGTTATATGAGTGTCCATTACTGTCATACTTATAGAGATTATTTTTCACTTGCATTATATTGTGAATAGATGTATAATGTTGGCACTGTCATGATTTGAAATTTTACAAAACTGTCTCTATATGATTATCTTGGCTGTGGATAAAGATAGAAGAATAGCGATGCCGATTCTCTGCATCAATTAATTATATTTCTACACTGTCAAAAACATAATTGGCATCGTTTTGGACCTAGAAAAGGATAGTATAACCGGCTTTGTCGAATGATAGACAAGGATAGCAAAACCAAAGTTGATCAAATACTGTCATTATAACGTGGACCTCATTATAGAGAAGCTGGAGAGTAGTGAGTTATTGACTGGGAACTGAGAAGTTCCAATGAACTAATAAGTTGAAAAAATTCACAATGCTATCTTTTGAAATATTAAGCCATATTAGCCTACCCGTATTTGAAAAAGATTCAACGGTAGGTGACCATTGTGTTATTAGATTTTACTAACTTTCTCTTTTTAGTTGAAATTCGGACCACAGACATGTTAATATGATCCAAATTGTAATTAGACGACTCTTAAAGTGGTCACCCTTACAACGGGATTAGAAGGCGCGTGGATATTAGGCCACTCATCTTATCGATCGATAGCTTATCAGCGCGGCCAGTCGCTTGCTAGTACACTGATGTACGGTTTCACCAAGGTTGGTCAAGATATTTGAAAATGGTCAAATTAGGTACGCTCTACAACGAGTGCAAAAGAAAATACTATTTACTAGCCGTCAGGCTCGCTTCGCTCGCCATATCCGTAAAGCCAGGGGGCTCCGCCTCCTGGACCCACGACTGAATTGTCCAAAAGTGAGATCAGCGGGCTCACTTCGCTCGCCTGCAATTTTCATTTGAGTATGCTTCATTCCATCAGAAAGTCAATGTACTGAGAAAACACAGAAAAGCTGAGAAAAACGTTTGATAAACGCTGATTTTGGGCGTATATTTGATGGAATATTAAAGTCACTTCATCAAAAAATTTTTAGACCCTAGCTAAACCTCTGTACCAAATTTGAACATTTTCTGTTTATTACTTGATGAAAGAACTGACAAAATTTTGGGCGTATCTTTGGCGTTAATTCAAATTCCTTCTAACACAATATTATTACACCCTAGCTCAACTTCTGTACTAAACTTGAACAATTTCTGTTCATTTGTTCTCGATAAATCTGAGAAAAAGCAAAAAAAAAACGCTGGAAAAACGCTAGTTTTGAGCGTAACTGTGACGTTATTTCAAATCCTTCTAACACAACATTCATTATTACACCCTAGCTTAACTTTTGAAACCAAATTTGAACAATTTCTGTTCATTTGTTCTCGATAAATCTGAGAAAAAGCAAAAAAAAAAACGCTGGAAAAACGCTAGTTTTGAGCGTAACTGTGACGTTATTTCAAATTCCTTTCAACACAACATTATTACACCCTAGCTTAACTTTTGAAACCAAATTTGAACAATTTCTGTTCATTTGTTCTCGATAAAGCTGAGAAATCACTAAAAAACGCTGGAAACACGCATAATTTGGGCGTATCTTTGGAAATTTTTCTCAAATCCGTTCTTAGTACGCCTCTAAAGGGCCAACTGAACATACCTACCAAATTTGAACGTTTTTGGTCTGGTAGATTTTCAGTTCTGCGAGTGAGTGAGTCAGTGAGTGAGTGCCATTTCGCTTTTATATAGCCTATATAAGTTAGATGATTTCTGCGTTGATAGGTACATTATTATCGATAACTCTAGTGCAGATGTAAATCGTACCTGGCTTGGCCATGTTCAAATTTCTTTACCGAGATTGGTGGAGACGAGCATTAATATTCAAGAGGTAAGGTTGTAGATCATGATATGAAGCGTAGTCTATGATTCAATTGATTCTCATTGAGAACTACCAGTTATCATATATTAACTACCAGTTATGCATTGAGTTTGGTTAAGGTTTCTGCAAACTGTTTCATCTCTATTATTGAAAACACGAAAGAGCAAATCTAATACATGGACCAAATTAAAAATGAATTTCAACTTGAAAATGGCAAAAGGAGGTCGAAACTAGTCGTATGTATTAAAGTTTTAAAAATGTTTTAATAAAAGGGTACTACAAGTTTTATATTGTTTTTATTAATGGTCCAAATTGTACCTGCAAAAGACGTGGACCAAATTTGTATTTGCAGTAGTGAATATGAGAATGTTCAGTACTATAAAAGTGTAGTACAATACAAGGATAGATGAGTGTCGTTCAAATAAAATGATTAGAGATGAAATCTTCCCCAGAAGACTCAGAGCAGATTTGAAAATGGCGAAGGAGTAGAGTTATTCAAGATTTATATTTGGATGAAAGTATTTCGTCTTGAAGGGCAACCTTTCCAACTTTTATCAGCGGAATATAATGCCTTCCTTCTCTTGCATAATACCTGGAAGACGAAGCCAGCAGCTTCCTGCTATCGGAGCTCCTTCGTATTATTTGATAAATCCGATTCTATTCTGATTGCTCAATTTTACTCAAAGTTTTCGGATGCAACTTCATTCGATTGAAACATTTTGCCAACTTGGAAGTTGCTTCAACTTGAACTGCTCCAAGTTGTGAGTGAATCTGGAAAAGAGTTGGCTGAAGCTATTCTCAAAGTCATAATTCGTTCTCTTCCACGAGTGTTATAAATTCTGGAATCGAAGTGAGCGTTGATTATGGCCGATGAATCTGGCAGAGCAAGACTCGAGAAAGTGGCAAATAGAGAGTGCACGCTATTTTATTCAATTTCCATTAAAGATTGTTTCTTCTCCTTCATCTTCTTTTTACTTTCCTTGTCCTATTACCATAGGTAAGGAAAGTATTGCTTTCCAAAAAAATTTAAGCTACCCTAATTTCATGTTTTAATTTCGTGTGTGTGTGTGTGTGTGTGTGTGTGTGGTGTGTGTGTGTGTGTGTGTGTGTGTGTGTGTGTGTGTGTCTGTGAACACGATAACTCCATTCCTAATTATTAACCGATTGACTTGAAATTTTAAACTTAAGGTCCTTATACCATGAGGATCCGACAATAAGAAATTCAATAGAATTCAATTCAAAATGGCGGATAATGGCTAAAAAAACATATTTTTAACGGCTCTAACGATTTTCTTCAAATTTGTACCCTAGATAGCTATTTATAAGCCCTATCAACTGACATGAGTCTCATTTCTGGGAAAATTGCAGGAGCTCCGTAATATTCCTGAGAAGAATGAATTTCGTTAAATTTCTATCACGATTTTCTCTAAAATGACTTGACCGATTTTTTCAAATTCATACCCTGTATATAGTTATTTATCAGCTCTATTAACTTGCATGAGTCTCCTCCCTGGGAAACTAACAGGGGGTCCACCCTATCCCTGAGAAATTTACTTCGTAACCTCCTTCTCGTGCATGAGGTAGGTGGGTAGAGCAGTTTATTCAAAAGAACACAATACATGTCGATTTTTATTTGTAGAACAGCTGTTTTGATAACTTTTGAAAAATCCTCAAATTCCATAATTCAAAGAAAGGAAAATGTACTCTGAAAACAATAACAATAGTATAATCATAGTTTTAATCATTTAGCCGCCAATCGGCATAATGTTATTCCCCGAAATTATCCTCTTTCAAGAATGAGGCTTATAGATCAATGAGCAAGGAAAGCTGTGTGAGTGTACCACACCAGATTTTTCTTTCTCTCCGTCATTCAGTTCCATTCATTTCTTGGTTCTTTGCTCTTATCATCACAATATCATGAATTAAAATGGCGATTTTGATGTTTTGAACATGTTTATATATGAATGGGTCCCTCTAAAAACGTAGCAACTGACAACATTTCATAAAGTGATGTTTTAGTTGAAAAAACGATGGTAGAAACATCACTTTATGGAATTTTGTCACTTGAAACGTTTTTAGAGGGACCCATTCATATATTATTCAACAAATGAAACGACGAAGGAAAGATAAAACACGCTGTCTTTAGCTATCTCTCATTGCTGATTTTTTTCTCTCATGCTATCTTTTTTAAAATTTGGAAACTTTATAGAAATCATGTGCCCAGGCTCGGTCGAGAAATCATGTACCGTAGATAACACAATATGCTTCAGTGCACTCAATATTTTGGTGAAATAGGTTGAATTATATTAAATGCTCGTGTAAGAATATTTGTGATTATGAATTGTTGCAGAAGTAATAAAATAAATTCCAACTCATTCAATTCCATATCCCAGTTAATCCCTCATACTCCTTTAGATGATCAAGTAGCTCTCAAGAGGATCAGTGAGGAACATTCCTGTTGAACACGAGTGTCAGTGATCAAGTGATCGTAGATGATCGTAGATGATTCAGATGATCGAGTGTAGATGATCAAGTAGCCCCCAAAGGAATCAGTGGTCATGTTTAGTGTCAAGTCCCTTTGTCAGTGATCGATGAAATGAACAGTAAAAGCTCAGATTGCAGTAACACATAGTTTACACCCTGTTGAAAACATCGAAGTAATTGATACAAAACTATTTTCACCTTGAAGGTCATTCCTTTCTATTTGAGACGAGATAGGGGATGAAAATGAGTTGGCTCCGTATCAAGGGAGCTTCCTGTGGATAAGAGCCCTTGGCTGTGGGGTGGGGCCGTCACCGTGTGAAATCCCAGTTCGCGCGTCGGTATAGCTCCGTCAACACGTTGCTCCCCGGCTTCCTGTGTGTTTCATACTCAGAAGAATCATACGTGCCGGGCATACGGCATTGCAACATTTCACTTAAACATACAAAATAAAATTATTGTTATCAAATACCTACTTCACTGGTCCCTACAGAACTGAAGCAGTTTTTTTTTACATTTATTTTCTCGGGACTTGTGTATTATAAATAAATAATAATAGAGTATGTAGCTTCCCAAACGACTCCACCCGCAAGAAATTGTAATCGATCATCTATCGAAGGTGAGTGCTGAAGTATTTGATGAAGAAGTTCCCTATTTCATTATCAACTTACTAAATATCCTTGTAGCTGCTTTGGAGGAATAATGAACATCTGGAGTACAATATTCCAAAAAACTGTGACGTATTCATGAAAGGAGGGAGTTTCTCATCCAATAAAAAAAGATGGTTTTAGCTTTCAATATTGAAAATAATCTTTGATGAAATTCAAAAATAGCTCACTAACAAGCTGCTATACAAATAAAGATACAATTCAATATTCATAGAAACAAAAGAAGGTAAAAAGTAGTGTGCCAATCTAACTTTTCCTATTACTTATAAGCAATCGCTCTCAGCGTCATTGTATAGGTCATAAGTTCATTTGATATACTTTTGAGGAATTTCTTGAATCAATTACATGGTTCTCAGTTGTAAATGTAGGACTTTTTAAGAAATTACACTCGGCTTGACCTGATGAGTGACCACCACCGTTGCTCGGGTAGGTGAGCTGTCGAATTTCAGTTGACAAATTTTATTGACGACAACAGCTTCTGAAACAAATGCTACAAAAGAGGAAAATAAGGAGTGCTGAATTATGATAGCCACTTTCCCCTTTCAGATTAATCCACTATTTATTTATTATTATTTATTTATTTATTTATTCCATTGTCATTACAGATCATAATTATAATAAATATAAAATGATTGGGAGAAGACAACAGGCATAGCCCAAAACTGTCTTCATAGCAGCATAGAGATCCCGGGTTCGAACCTTCTCAATGCCAAACGTTTTTTAACCAGATCAATCCCGTGTTATCGGATGAGCACGTTAAATTGTCGGTCCCGGCTGAAGTATGACAGTCGTAAGACCCATTGACGGCTCAAATTATATATTCAGGCGGTGGGACCTTCCCTCAAGGGACTCCCCACCAACAAAAGCCTTACAAATTTACTATTTACTTTATTCATCTTATCCACGAATCATGGTTACAGAATCCAATGTTGGTTATCCATGGTTACAGGTCACAGAATCCAGGTTTCCAGGTATCCAGGTAATCCAGGTATCCAGGTCACAGAATCCATGGTTACAGAATCAAGGTTGGGAGAGAGGGAAAAGAAACTCAGCCCAAAACTGTTCAATCTCGGCGATTCCTCGGACCACTCCCATGTTTTGAATGGACACAATCACATCGTCGGTCCCAGCTGCCCTATTATTTGAGTCACGTCAAAGGCCTTGAAATTGATCAGGTGCGACCTCAAAACTCTGACACCAGACCTGAGCCAGCCAGGTCACTCTGCATGTATTTTTTTACTGAAAGTAACAAGATAGAACAGAACATTGACCTATAACTTGGAAGTTTCCTCTATGAGGAGGTGTGACAAGGCTGCTGGGAAGAGCAAGAGATAATTGCATTAAATGAATGCTAATAGGATAGGGATGAATTTTTTGTTGGGGCTACTCTTGAATAGAAATTAGAGAAAAATTAGAATGGAATAGAATTTATTTGTAATCAGGGCCATGCCCTATATACAAAGAGTCGAGCACATTGTATTCAATAATACAATAAATTAATTTGCTAGTTAGATAAACATTATAAGTACCCTCTTTTAAAAATGTTCACTCACAACATGTTTCGGCTATGATGTCATTATCAAGATGATAACTTGAGTCATACTCACTTGTTGTGAGTATACAATTTCAAGATAGGGATGATTTATATTAATAAGAACAATATAAAAATCTTAAAAGTAGATTTAAAATCTAGGCCTATATAGAAGTAGCCCATGTGAGTAAAGTGTTTTTATGATTTATATTCTACAGCTATCTCCTATGTTGCCAATATTTGCTGTGTGCATAAGTCTTCAGAGAATCTTACCATTTATTTGAAATTTTCTCACTGTATCTCCACCATGGAGTAGATATCGAGTAGATATCCCATGGTATAGGACGTTTATGTCGCAACTTTTACTGTTATCTCAACCGATAGTCCACGTATTTCTTACCAAAAAAGGTGTGGGAGGCTGGTAGTTTCTCATATTGTGACGTTCATACACTCTCACCCCAACAAAACAGTAAAAATCTACAATAATCGATAGAAATCGACTTGAGATAACAGTAAGAGCAGCGACATAAACGCCCTATACCATGAGATATCTACTCTTATGCTTTTGTTTCTCTATGATCTCCACGAAGGATATGAATGTTTATCTATAATTAACCATCTATCGTTTATTTGTAAACTATTTCGACCTATGGGAAAAGCTTGTTCATTTTTTAACTGTTTGAGAAACGATAGTATACGATCGCCAATTATTTTAGAATCACACAGTCATGGAAATGCGAATACATCAGAAGAAATATTTGAGGATTTGCAATCGGTTAGACCTGATTAGTGATTACCTTCGTTCCCTGGTAGGTGAGCAATCTCAATTCGTCAAATTCTCAAACAGCTAACTGGAACACCACAGTTGTAGAATGAGATCTGTTAATTGGTTTTCTGTCACAGTCATTATAATTGTCACATTATTATCACTATCATCATCATCATCTTCATGTCGTACACTTAATGAAATTGATCGAATTAAGTTTCTAATTGATTCAACTAGAATTTCGAATGGGTGATTCAATGATGCTAATAGAAACGGGTGATCCAATTATCATGCAACTCAGTAATAATAGTTCTTATAAGTCAAATCGAAACAATAATAATCAATATATTATAATTTATGAACAATAAACTTACTTTTATCAGTATACTTATATAGATGCTAGAAATTCCACCCCTTCTGTTGAAATGAACTACCAATATCAGGTTTATTAATGTTTTTACTACCTCTCCGATGCTGCTATTCATTTTTTGTTGGTTGTTCTTTTAATTTTAGATGCTATTTTGTAGAAGTATCCAAAAATAACAATCGTGAGGAGGATACAAACTTGGGGATTCAGACGGTTACAGTCCTCATGAAAGGTTGGCCTTGATTTGAAATTATGATTGATCATTGCTTATTAATGATTGATTGATCGGTTAAGAAATTATAATTAAGGTTCGTACAGATTTACGCGCCGCGAACATGAGCAATTCACTTTTAATCAGCTGATACCAAGCTTTTTATATCTGTATCTTACCGTTCCTGTAAAAATACAGATATAATCAGCTGATTAAAAGTGAATTGCTCATGTTCGCGGCACGTATATCTGTACGCACCTTTAGAAGATAGCGTAGGCTTGTGGCTTGGAACGTCGCATCTTCACATTATTATGCTTGCACTGATCACTCGATTCTCATTATTTCATCTGAATTTTTTGTATCATCCCTCAGATCATTCATAACCTGTAAGTCAATAACGTATGTAGGCATCATGAGCAAGTCAAATGTAGAATGACAGTCGTAATGTGTTAATAACTTAATCCTATATATGTTATGTGTTTGAACATAACTTATCATGCACATGATGAACATTTATGTGTTTGTCAAGTTTGTCAGGATGAATAAAAATATATATTTATTCATTTATTTATTACATTGTGTACAAATACTTAACTTTTTTTAAATTTAAAAATGATTTGTGTGTGATGAATAATGTGTTTTGAATTGTAAATTGAAGAATTTTACGTGATACATAACCTGACTACATTTGGACTGTTGTATAAATTACAATTAGAACCGTTTTGGGCTTATAAGTCTGTAGTACTTTTCTGTAAGTTGTGTAATTCTGAATAATTGAATAAATAAATAAATGAGGAAAGGCACAACAGGCTCATGCCCAAAACTATCCCATTTCCAATTTATACTATATTGAAGGGTGCTATAGTTGATTGATTAACATACTCATTTTCAGTGTATAGTTTTTGCCTTTCCTGATTTTTTTGAAAAAGAGGACATAACGAGGTTTGCAACTGGACGACTGTTACTTGAGTAGCCACAAAAAAGATCGTGTATGTCTTAGAACAAGACTTTTCAAATCTAATTCATACAAGAAGACCCAGGAGACTTCGTGTATCTTTTAATTTACAGTGACCTAAGAATAAGACTTCTCGAATCTAATTCATATCTACTAATCTAAATGTCCATAGATACGGTTGAGTTGTGAATGACGTCAAAATCCTAACTAATAATATTTCCTCAATTCTCATGGAAGTTGGCATTTGTCAGCTGAAAATACACTTTCCTATTTGTGTCCAGCCAAAACGCCAACTGGATGCTTCATAGGGATGTTAATACGTCAGTGAATGCAGTTTGCAAAATAACTCAAGTCTCTCTTCATGCAACCTCTGGCCTGTTTGCGAGCTCCACTTTTAGCATGCGGTGTGGTCGCATTAGAGATGTTCTGTCAACAAAGTTGAAGCTTTCCATTTGGCTGTAACGTTGTTGCTTACGCATCAACGCAACAGCAAACGCTACAATTCGACTTGATCCCTGCTTAACTACTGTCAACATCAGAAGGAGGTGCTCTGCACTAGAATGTCGGACGGCTCAGAACTCGATTATCCAAAACAAGATATCATCCACCGTTATAATCCTATTCTCAACAAACTCTGCCGCTATCAATGACAAACAGAATCACTCAGCTGTTGTCATATACGGAGAGTGGGAAGTAGTTTCCTCATTGGTATAAACAACTTTCGTGTTAACGGTAGTCTATATGTCAGGAGGGATGTTTGGTCTCACACCAATCAACAGGTTCTTTCATATATACTATAAACAGGTACTGAATATTGAATACCAAATTCAAAGAATTCAAAAACTTTATTGTTTCTTCCAAAACCAATACATTCAAAAATTTCACTTGAACAGCAAAAATACAAGAAACCAATCACCTGCAAGGAAAATCCTGTGCGCAGGTGAGAGTTGCCAACATTACATTAACAAAAAATAATAAGAAATCCAATATCATAATATTAAATGAAAGAGATGAAGAAGTGAGAAGAAATATTGCAAACCACTCCACCAAATAGGCACTATGATGGTATTGTACACATACAAAGTCTGTTTTATTTATTTATTTATTCATATGCGAATACCTCATTAAAACTCATAAAAACTGCGACTGTATGCGGAAAGCCAATTTTCTGACTCCAGCTGTTTAAAGTCTAGGAGTTAGCCTAATTCCGAGCTCAGAAACCGGCCCGTTTGCGCAAAAGCCGGTTAAATTTTAATCGTAATTAATTTCACGAGAACCAATCAGAGAAGCCGTCTTATCAAAAAAGCCATCTCTGATTGGTTCTCGTGGATTTGATCACGGTTAAAAGTTAACCGGCTATTGTGCAACCGGGCCGGTTTCTGAGCTTGGAATTTAGACCTAGACTTTAAACAGCTGTAGTCAGGAAATAGGCTTTCCGCAGTGGTTCTCAAACTTTTTACTTCACGCCCCCCCCCTGCATAATTTAACTGAAAGCCGGACCCCCTACATGTATAAGCATAGACTACTATACATTCTGTACATATACGTATATGTACGTATAAAACTACATATTTTACACTCAATATCTATTTAGTTGAGTTTTACACATGCTATACATACCCCAATGTTGCAATAGTTTCAATCATAATAAAACAACAAATTCTATACAAACAATAAATTTTAATTTATTCAGGTGCTACAGCTACTTTAGTACATAGTTGTTATTTTTGTTTCTCATAGAAATTAACAATACAAAGAGCGTCAGTGTGAAGGATGAGCTTGTTTTTTTCGCACAGAGTTTGTTGAAACGAGGTGTCAGCTCCGATAACGCTACTCTAAGTTCCTCGGTCACATCCAGTCTATATTCACTCTTAATGACAGCTAGAGCAGAAACCCCAGTTTCACACGGATAAATTGTAGCAAATGGAGTTTATATCTTCAATGCCTTTTTACTCAAATTGGGTGTTCCTTTTAAACACCAATCCAGAAGAATGTGGGAGAATATTCTTCAAATTCCATTTTTAGTGCAAAGTCACCTTGAAGATCAATGAGGTTTTCTTTTTCTATCATGTTGAGGGAGCACTCATTGATTGAGAATTTGAATTTTACAATACGGTCGATATAAATATTTTATGAGAAAAATCACTCACATGTAATTTTAAAAATAGAAAGATTGCTTATCGTAATTATTTTAGAAGTAAATTTGAAACATTTTCCAACCAAGCTTTGCGCCCCCCTGAGCATTCATCGCGCACCCCTTGGGGGTCGGGCCCCACACTTTGAGAACCACTGGCTTTCCGCATACAGTCACAGTTTTTATGACAATCTTTATTTTCTCATTTCTATAATTATTGGAAAGGTTTTTTCTTGACGGAATTAAACATTCCTAAATAATTCAAAATAGCTGGAACTTTAATCTATTTTTCCTTTATTTTTTTGCGTACAATTTTCTAGTTTTTTGAAGAACAATTTAAACGTGACTGTGATTATGACCACGACTACGTCCGTTACGGAAAGCCAATTTTCTGACTCCAGCTGTTTAAAGTCTAGAACTTAGCCAAATCCCGAGCTTGGGAACCGGCCTTCAAGGTGCAGACAGAATTATGCGCCACAAATTTCACTTTTTATCAGTTAAAATATATTAAAATCAGAATTTTCCTGTTAGAAGAACGTTGAAATTGGAAAATCCTGAGAAAAGTTGTCCCGACAGGACAAATTTTGATACATAGAAAATTGGTAAATTGTTTAGATGATTTGATTTCATGTCTTTACAAACTATGAGCCTAATTTGGATTTGGTATCATTGGAATACTCCAAGAGCAAAAAGGACAGAATTTGAATTGTATGAAGGGTTGTGAGCATAAAAAAATCAAAGATGATTGTTTTTTGTGTAGTTGAGAAGTTGATATCGAGGTAATATTATTCATATTGAATGAAAAAGACTAAGAAATTGTCAAAAAACCACAGATTTATTGATACTTAGAAAGACCGGTTTCGGTTATTACACCATTGTCAATCTCTGATAAACAGAGATCAGTTTGACAATGGTGTTATAACCGAAACCGGTCTTTCTAAGTATCAATAAATCTGTGATTTTTTGACAATCTCTTAGTCTTTTTCATTCAAAGATGATTGTTACTCGATCCATTCCGAACAGCGATGTTTCAACACACTATTATGATATTTCACACAACGACATGCAGTCAGTTATTCATGTAATGCAATACATGTTGCTGTATGAAACATAAAGAAATCACCTATATTCAAATAAAATGCAAATTAATGTGAGTTTGAAAAGACTTGTTTATCATAAGTTTTAACAAAATTCAAATTGAGCTTGGAGGAGGCTCTCTCCTGTTGTTTATAAGAAGGACACAAGTGAAATATATTAAACTCAGTATTAATAGCATTCATACAGTGTTTTCAGATTTGAATTGATTGGATAATGCAATTAATTATTGTAGTCATTGACAATATTAATCCAATGAGCTATCGATATCGACCGCATATAATACTGGATGTTTGCAATGGTGAAATCCCATACTTTATTTGTCGTTCGAATTCCTTTTATTCAATCTGATTGCAAAGAGTTAGGTTTGAGAATGAGTAATTTGTGTGATAATTTGGGTTATTCGAATTGTTTAATAATATGCTGATTTGAAATTGAATTCCCCACAATTACAATTGATGATAGTAAATCTTTCCCGTGACATATGGATTGCTAATTATCGAATAGAATTGGATCGTTCACAAGATTCGGTGAAGAAAAAGGTGGTTAGTTGAGCATGCACTATATACGGCTACACAAAATCATCAATGAATTGTTTTATTTAACAATTGATTAATTTGATACCGGTACATCTGTTCAGTGATTCTGTTTTTGGAGCATGAGAACCGAGGTTCGTCAATGGAATAGACTATGAGCTTTATGAATTATTCAAATGACCATTCTGCAGCAATTGTGCTAATTAGTCCCATTATATATCGCTGTGAAACAGAGTGCTTATTAAATATTCACTCTTCGGGAAAATGTCCCTGACTCAAAAAAGCATTTCGAATGGAACAGGAATATAATTATTATTGAATCAAATCAGTGGCAATCAATTTTTTCTCCAGAAAAGAATTACTGGTGTTGTCAGATCAATTGAAATTCAATTTTGATATGAAACATGGAATTGAATAATTCTGATATAGAAAAACTACCTATCAAGTGATGGAAGCAGGAAAACGTTTGGAATAGCATCAATCAATAAACAAGATGCAAATTTGTGCTTTCAATTTCCTCCTACATAATGTTCTTTTAGTCCATTGTTGAAATGCAGGTTTCATTGTAGAAATATAATATATTTAAATATAATATATTATAGTAGTAACAAGATGTCATTGTTAAGATTCAATCGGTTTTGATTGAATGACTTCATCATAATAATTTATCATCCCATGAATCGTCAACTATTTAACTAACATTGCAGAGATATCTCACCGTTTTGGAAAGAGCAGCTATCAGGCTTCCCCTCAATATAATCCGACAGTTTGATCAGAGTCTGTTTTTGTTTCGTCGAGCTGTTATGAAGATCAAAGATTAAAGGTATGACAGGTACAGTGGAGCATTGATGTATTCAAAGGGTTGAGTGAAGAAAAAATGACTGAGTGTGAGAGAGTGGAAAATTCGTGTGGGTGATGGAAAATCGAGGAGAGAAAAGAACTATATAGACTGAGATAGAGATAAGTGAATGGGTAAGAGCACCTCCATATCAACTCGACACAATAGCCTTTTTCAGAACTCTTTTAAAGAACTGCCAATGATTTGTGGAGAGACTGGTTCGCTTCTCGCTCTATTGAGAAACGATTCACAGCTGTCACGGGTTTCTGGCGACTCCTCTCACTAACCTCGCAACAAAAAAGCAGCAAGCTCTCTTTATGAACGTTGAAACTTCCTGTTTCAGTGTCCTTTTTGTGCGCCTAACGTGCTTGTTTCAGCTCCACCTACCTGGAACAAACTTGCTACTCACTGACATCAAAGTGTGTCAGCTTTTGTAACAAGATTTGACGTGGAAAGTAGTGCAGAGTAAAAGAAAAAGTGACATGGTATTTCAGAGAAATAAAGCTCAGTGCTTTTAATCGTCCTTGCCAAGTTCCAAAGGGACAAAGTATCAAGTGCATGCCAGTATTGCTGCAGCCAGCTCGAAGGAAGAGCTAGTAATTTCATGGGACTCTGAACCCGGTAAAAATCAGATTGAAATCACTCTTTTCATAACGAAAGCTCTTTTCAATAGCTCCTTCGTGACTTTTTTCAATAGTATCAATTACTATTATCGTGTATCAGATGGAAATGGTCATTTTATTGGAAATCTAGCATTTATTCAATTGAAAAAATTGGTCTGATGAAACGTTTTCATTTTCCGTGAATGATATAAGTTTCCGTATCTCTTCTCCAACGTAACATCATAGATTGAATATATTTCATAGTTATTTTACAATGATTTAAGAATATTATTATCAAGTAATAAAATTCAATTTTCTCTTTTTGGTGAGATGAGATATGATCTCGAATCTATGTGCTTGATGGGATTCAGATTCAAGTAAAGCTAGTTTTTCAGGCACATCCATTTTCGAACATACGATTTTCTGCCGTACTTATAAATTGACCCGATAATTTCAAACAGAGATGATATTTTTCCAATTCCGTTCTTATCTGATACAATCCATTAGGACGGCAAAAATCGAACGTCCAGAAATCTATGTGTGTGTTAGGCTAGCTGCGCACACATAGATTTTTGTTCGTACGATGTTGTTCCGCCATTATAAATTCTATTAGATTAAACAAATGGATTCAAACAGATGATGTTTGTCAAGTTCAGTTTAATCTGATAAAATGCATAAGGACGGAAAAATATCGTATGAGCAAAAATCGATTTGTGTAACTGGCTTTATTCGAGGATCATTCACTCTAAAAGATAATAGCGCATGATTTGACTGAACCTTCGTAGTCTGCTACGTTAACTCAACAAACATAACGATCGGAGATGAAAATTGCATGCTTTAAATGATCAAAATGGAGATTTCAGAATCGCTTGTGAGAAATTTGATTTAGATCGCGGATTTGTTTGAAATATGGGAATGAGCTATCAAAAAGGAAATTTCAACTATTCAATAATCCAATATAATGAGTACGATGAAATTAAATCAATCCAATTCACCCTTCATGATGAACATTCCAATTGATGACAAAGTTTTAAAAATAAAATTACTGGAAATCCATGCTGGAAATTATGAGAGCTTTATCAAAAAAAAAAAAAAAAAAAATTCTGGACTCAGGGGACTTTCAAACTTATTCATCCAGTTAAGGCTGTAAAATTAATGGAAAAACAGACTCACTAAAAAAAATAAATAAATATAACATTCCATCACAAACTCAAAAGAAGTTTTTCACAGAATACACTGATTGAATTCGCTGCTCTTCATTTTGATTGGATATTTTTTTTCTGCAAGTTTATTCAACTCCGATATCAAAATAGCGGGTTTCTGCTTGTTTTCAAAACTGGAAATAATACTGCATTGTATGATGGAAATTGGAGGATTATCATCATTCTCCTCTTTAATCCACCCTGCGCCACAGGATCACACAATTTTCCCAAACATTTTACAGAGTCTCGCTTGTGTTAATTCTTTGTTTCCACTCGTGGGATCATCACATGCAACAGGATATGTTGGACGGAGCTTATAATAATTCAATTAATTGAATCGAGAATTTCTGATGGGAGAGCTCTCAGGGGTTCCACCGTTTTATTTATTTATTTATCCTTCATTGATGTCTCACATCAATTTATAAGTTGTTCCAAGTTACATTTCATATAGGCCTCTTCTGTGGCAACAGTCAGGATACATAGTAACTAGTGAATGCAATCTAATTTTTAATGAATTGATAATATTATATACTCCAATAATAATCTAGCTAAATATAATATTAATAACTCTTGGAAGTCTTAACGCTGCATTAGTCTCGCAAGGTTAATTATAATTCCAAAGATAAATTTTGTGATGTAGCCTACTGATTCTGCAGTTGGCACTATCGACTTGAATATCTAAGAAGCTTCCTGTTCCAGTGTCTATTTGGCAGACATGCACTTAGAAATCTGTGGACTGTACGTTACTGTACTATAATAAATATTGAATTTAAACTGATTATGAGTACTATCTGTTTTTAACTTGATCTACATGAGACTCTACATTTTTGAAACATTTGAAAATGCTCATTGTTCTGTTTATATGAGTTTACGCCACAAACATTAATGTAATCAAGATACATTCATCCTGAATTCGGATAATTGTATAAAATACTAACCGCACATCATCTTGTCAACAGTACGGTAATGATTTAAACATGATTTCACAACATTGTATTATTAAAAAAGACGTTTGTGTGAATATTTTATTCGAGGAAAAGACTTTCAAACTTATTCATCCAGTTAAGGCTGTAAAATTAATTGAAAAAACAGCATGTTACTTCCTTTTCTATAAACTTTCAAAAAGAAAATACTGATATTTCTCGTGGTCTCACCTATCACTGAAATTTCTCTCAAACATAACTAGGCCTTCAATAGCTAGAATACCATAACTACAAAATTAAAATATATGCCGGCTTATACACGTCTTATACGCTCATAATAACTAATAGTGATAATTTATAACTAGTAGTTCTGTGAACAGTAGACCTCGCGCAGTTATAAACCACAGTCTCTTCTAATACTGTCAATCAGAGTAAAGTCTGTCCTGTATTGTCGTGTCGGCGAGATATCAGTGTATAAACGACTAATGGCTGTTTTGACTTGGCCTGTATGTTCTTTTTTTTTGGCTCAATAAAATGAATTTGAATTTGGGTTGTTGTATCGACAATGCTGATAATTTTATGTAAACAGCTATATGCTACTATCATCAAAAGCTTACCGAGTTGAAAGCAGAGAAAAGTCGGGAGAAAATACTCCATGCATAGTAACTTGCTACTATGTACTATGTTACTTGAAGTTATCAATTATTGCATGCCTCACTGCATGCAATAAATATTCTACACAACAGCTGTTTTCTCACTAAGTTACATTGAGATATTGAATCGCATGCGTCATTGCATGCAATTTATAATCCACTCGACAGCTGATTTATGATGAATGATTCTAGTCTGATTTTACTCAAATATTGGCGTATGAAGAAGGCTCCTTTTTCTTTTATATTATCCTTGAAATGCGAAATTTCCAAAAACCTTGTATATACGTCGACGCGCAATTTAAAAAGGAATATTAGCGTATGAGGGAGGCTCCTTTTCCTTTTATATTATCCTTGAAATGCGAAATTTCCAAAAACCTTGTATATACGTCGACGCGCAATTTAAAAAGGAATATTAGCGTATGAGGGAGGCTACTTTTCCTTTTATATTATCCTTGAAATGCGAAATTTCCAAAAGCCTTGTAACTTATATACGTCGACGCGCAATTTAATAAGGAATATACCTGTCAAATTTCTTGAAAATCTATTACCGCGTTTCGCCGTAAATGCGCAACATATAAATAATTAAACATAAAGAGAAATGCAAAACAGTCGACTTGAATATTGTACCTCACTTCGCTCGGTCAATAATAATTTTTCAATGAATTTCACATTGTAATAATTGGAAGATTAGAATGAAGATGGAATTCTATTTGGATTAAGATTCAAGAGTGAGCATGCCAAAAAGAATTGGAGAAGAGTAGGAGAATCGAAAATAAGTGTTTGAAATTAACAAGAGAAGCAGAACCAATTACAGTCGAGGTGACGACTATTAAGCCACGCCTCCTCGCTCCACCTACTCGTTCTCTTATTGGTCGACAATTACTATTTCTTAATTCTGCTACCAGATGGTGCCAGTTAATGGCTTGTCAGAATCCTATTGGAGTAGGATGTCCAACGTACACACCTGTTCCACATATCAGTGTGTTAGAATTTTGTTGAAATGGAATTGACTACTTTGTACGTACAATGGATCGAATTATACGCTAATTTATCAACGAATGATTGATAACGATATGTATAAAACATTGAAATAGATAACTTGTGAGAATTATGAATATTTATCATAGGAATCGAATACATAGTGTTAAATTAGCATGTTATCAATGTAAAATTGCCGAACTTTTCTCCATTTGCCTACACAGATTCTCCAACTATAAATAGTTCTATCAGAACGCATTTCAGGAAATTTGGCAGCTGGACCATTGCTCTTAGAACTTATTAAATTTGTAGAATAATTGGGCAATTGCGATCGATTGATGATTTTTGAAATTAACTTGATCCATGAAAAGTAGCTTGGAAA
This sequence comes from Nilaparvata lugens, assembly GCF_014356525.2. NCBI lineage: Eukaryota > Metazoa > Arthropoda > Insecta > Hemiptera > Delphacidae > Nilaparvata > Nilaparvata lugens. The sequence continues at coordinate 85,042,399 of NC_052505.1, read as the reverse complement.
CTGGTCAATTTATTGAACATTCTATAGTTATAACACGAAGAAACCTGCATCAATAGCCAGAATATTTTAATAGAAAATGGAAGCAC